>NW_003208167.1:0-1807 GCF_000006405.1 Perkinsus marinus ATCC 50983
GATTCTTACCGTGATGGTGAGTTCGATTTTACTCGTCTTAAATCCCCAAGTATTCGTTTGTTGTTCAGAAAAATCGGCTTCCGCGACTTTCGCGATGCGTTCCGAGGATGGCGACCAAGGTTTCCCCGGCAATTTGGATGTCACTGTTGTTTTCACAATCACCGGTAGCAGGTTGACGATGGAGTACTATGCCACTACTGATGCTACTACTGTTATCAATCTGACACATCATACTTACTTCAACCTCAACAACGACCATTCACAGACTATACGCGACCACGAGTTATGTCTACCAAATGGTCACCAATTCGTGAAGGTTGAGAACAATGGTATCCCCATTGCTGGTGCTCCATCTGATGTTAAGGGTAAGTTGATTGCTTCGATTCTTCAAGGTCTGTCTGCTTTCGATGTTGTGTGGAATGTTCGATTCCGGTATTATGTTGGATCATTTGATGTTGTTGATTCTGATCGTGTCGGTCGTACTACATTGTTGATTTTGTTTTTGCTCGTTGGAGAATAAGTCTGAGAAAATTATTTTATATCGTTCACTCATCTGACGTTGCTGAATCGAACAAGCTAGCAATAGATTTGCACTTCTCAGGTACCGCTTTCGATTTCACCTCTCCGAGAATTATTGGTGATGCTCTTTCCGAGAAAGACCAGCAGTTGACTGAGATGGATGGAATTGATCACAACATCGTCATTTCTGGCGAGGCTAAGGAGATGAGGACGGTTGGCAGTTTATACTGTGCCGCCACTGGTCGTCGTGTGGACATTACCTCTAACGAGCCCGGTATTCAACTGTACACTGGAAACCATCTGCCCATGGAGAACAATGGTGTTGCCATCGAGACGCAGCATTATCCCAACTCGCCCAACCGTCCTGATTTCCCGTCAACTCTTCTCAGACCAGATGAAAAATATTACTCCAAGACAGTATATGATTTCAGTGTGGTTGCGTGAATCAACTTTATGATAATACAGGAGATACTTGTTGTTACCTCTATTGTTTAGATGTTCGAAGTTTTTTTTCGGTGATATGCTAATTTCTCTAGTTAGTGTTGTTCCTGTTGAGTAGTGAATGAATACGGCGTTAACAACTATGCTCGATCATCCAGCTTCTGTTCCTTGGCCCAGTGGGTTTGTATCAGCATGGAAATGCGCGGTAGTTTGCCTTCTTTTCTGGCACAGTCAGAGACTTCCATCGGCGATGTGGCTGAGAGGAAAATGTTCAAAAATCAAAACACCCGTACTGCTACAAGGAGCACTAAGAGCTCCGCCTCGATGGAGATTTCTACTCTGCAACCGGCGGAGATGAAGTTCGAGGGAAGTGAAAGTGGAGATATGAGACTGAGAGGAATTGTGAATTCCTTGAAGGCGAAGATACGTGCTATGGAGAAACAAAGAGATTTGGAGCATGCTATAATGGAGGAGTTCAGATTGGAAGCAGGTCAGGAGAAATTCACTGAGCGTCGAGTACTCTTCCTGAAGGTAGGAAGTCCTTCCGGATTGACTCGGTTCAGTATTTAAAGTGTCATATTACGTCGTTTTCAATTAGTGCTATCGTCGACAATTGATCATAGATAGCCTCTTTCTTCACAATCGATGTAATTCGGTTCTTACAACGAATTCGAGCGGAGAGAGGGGGTGCTCTTGACAGAACGACGTCTTCGAGTCACCAACGTGAGATTAGGCTCTAATTCCTGATCATTAGGGAAACACGAATCTCACTATGTTGATCGTAGCACCAAGTACGAAACTTGAATCACACTCCTTGGAGGTGTGTTAACCATGCGGACATCGGCCA
>NW_003214618.1:0-1084 GCF_000006405.1 Perkinsus marinus ATCC 50983
CATAGGCTAACACTTCTCGCTGAAAAGTATCCACGAGCTGGGCTCGGGTAATGAAAAATGCCTTTCAAACAAAGGCGCTGGAAGCGAGGCTAGCGAAATAGAAATTCTAAGGCCTGAACGCTTTGGGTCGCAGGTCAGTCCCATATTCGAAGCACTATCCCTCATTATAGCGCGCGTAGATGACATGAGTATCTCCGGGAGTATCTGAGGATCCAAGGGGGTGTATCAGATTGCGTATTATTTTTGAAGTTGTGGGCAACATCTGATGCCGAGTCACAGCAGCTGGAAGCTTGAAAGCTCGAGCCCTGCTCTACTCCATATGTACGGTTACATGTATTGAGCCAAGCAAGACACGGAGAAACTCACCCAGTATGTTGATGAACCCCGCCTTCCTATAAAGTTCTCTCGCGGGTTGGTTTGTGCGGAGAACCAGTAGGTAGACTACACCCCAGTTCGGGTACGCCTTGGGAAACTGAGAGACAACAAGCATTGAAGGCTACTCTCAATGGCCATTTTTCGTGGGAATAGAGACTGCACAGTTCAACAGGAGAGTCCATCGCTGGTATCACCTCCTTGAAGGTTACAGACAAAAGTGTCGATGCAATTTTCTGCCTTCGCCAAGCTTCGACGACATAAACCTGAAAGTCCAGTTTGCAACTACCGTTCGAAAAAACAACCGAGTGGCGGCATTCGGCTTACAATATTTATGAGTCCAATCTTCCCAGACTTGCTCCCTTCCGGCCTATGAAGACAACGTTTGACTCAAACGGTTTGAGGATACCTCCATCGTCAATGTAGGACTCACCTGTGGGCTTTGATGGCAGTCTTGATCTTCTCAGGTGTGTTTTCTTCAGGGATGTCCATAGCGACCACGCCGACGACAGTCTGGGGAGGGAATTATTTCCGGCATAGTCATCGTAAACTACTGGATGCAGCCTACGATCCTCAATTCATTTTTAACCCACACTAGCGAATCGATAGTGTGCGAGACGGTCTCGCCGAGACCGGCCGTTGTCTCAAACCGGAAGTGCATTGCACTCCATTCAATCATTAAATTTCAATGCACGAGACGCTCGATGCAGGA
>NW_003215951.1:0-1158 GCF_000006405.1 Perkinsus marinus ATCC 50983
GCCGGCTCCGATGTTGTTGATTCCCGAGTATCAGGGGTTTTCGCCGATATTATGTTACGAGGTGAAACGTGTGTGGTAATTACAGATGCTGTCTTCTCTCTTCGGTCTCTATCGAGAGTTGGTCCTGCCAGTTCTCCTTCTTTAGTTGAGGCCATCGCAGGAGAAGCTTGGGATCTCTCGGGAGCGCTTGCTCTTTGTGGTATTCTCCGGAAGGTTATCAGGGCGTGGGCGGCCACTGTGCACTGTTCTTCCGATGATCTACTATGTGACGAGTTGGTCACTTTGGTTCGTAGTGCTCAAGGTCTTCTTCCGGATGATCAACGGAAGCGGCTAGTAGAAGGAGGCGGTGGAATTAGTGAAGATGATGGTATCATTTATTTTAATTTGGGAAGTCCTATTGGAGAACCATTGCGGCAATTTTATACTCCCAAAGCAGCTTTGTTAGGGAGGAGACTATTGTTACGTGACGCACATCGTTTGTGTGGTCAGGGGGGGCGAGAGGCTACCCTGGCACAGTGTGGTCAATTCTATTTACCAGCTGGCCAGCGAGAGACGAGGAGTCTCCTGTTTCGGTGTGTCCCGTGTCGATTAGAAAAGGCTCGACGTGGTAAATCATCTCCTATATTATCGCGAGATGATACTGCTATGCTGCATGAGCCTCCATATTGGAGTGTTGATGTTGATGTGGTCCACCTTGGTGAGAAGCGGAAGATGCTCGTTGTGGTTTGTCGTTGTACAGTACAACTTGTACTGGGCATTGTACTCTGCTCCCACTTGATAAGGAAGACTCTAAGAGTATTCTGCAGGGCCTTCAACGAGCACAGTTTCAACGAGGAGGCGTTCGTCGCGTGTATGTTGACAATGCTTCATATTTTTCGTCGCAGGCTTTCCATCGTGATATAAAGGATAAGCTTGGGACCGATGTCTATATGTTGGCTTCATCGGCTCCTTGGGAAGCGGGTCGTTCGAACCGTTTGCATGGTGTGGCTCTCTCTGTTCTGAGGAAGGCCTTACGTCATGTTCGTGGCCGTATACCAGATGATGATGGAGAGTTCGGCCTTCTCTTGGACTATTTGTCGTTTATCCTCAACTCCCGCCCATTGGGACGTCTTGTTGAGATTGATGCGAAGACGAGGCCTGTGACACCAGATTTGCTGG
>NW_003208583.1:0-992 GCF_000006405.1 Perkinsus marinus ATCC 50983
TCCGCTATGATTTTTAAAGCACTCATCGACAGGTTGGCCGAGTGGTCCAAGGCGCTGGCTTAAGACGCCAGCCCGAAAGGGCGTGGGTTCGAACCCCACAGCTGTCAGTCTATATACCTGACTGGTGTTATATTGAGAACCCAGACCTTTTCAGAAGCGAGGTAGTGCAAGATCAAAACCTTCTGATCGATATTGCGCCGTCGCACCTCGCAGAAACCGTTCAACCCATTTTTGTGTCCTCTGGTTTGGCAGAGCGATGCATCACCTCGGCTATGAATCCTGAAGCACTCATCGACAGTTTGGCCGAGTGGTCCAAGGCGCTGGCTTTAGGCGTCAGTCCGAAAGGGCGTGGGTTCGAACCCCACAGCTGTCAGTCTATATACCTGACTGGTCTTATATTAAGAACCGAGACCCTTTCAGAAGCGAGGTAGTGCAAGACCAAAACCTTTTGATCGATATTGTGCCATCGCACCTCGCAGAATCCGTTCAATCCATTTTTTATGTCCTCTGGTTTGGCAGAGCGATGCATCACCTCGGCTATGAATCTTGAACCACTCATCGACAGTTTGGCCGAGTGGTCTAAGGCGCTGGCTTCAGGCGTCAGTCCGCAAGGGCGTGGGTTCGGATCCCACAGCTGTTAGAAATTTCTTTCCGTGTGATTTGATGAAGAACGCATTCCGCGGAAACGGTTCGAAACCGTTTTTGTGTCATGTCCTATAGTGTAACGCATCTTCTCCGCTATGATTTTTGAAGCACTCATCGACAGTTTGGCCGAGTGGTCTAAGGCGCTGGCTTAAGGCGCCAGTCCGTAAGGGCGTGGGTTCGAATCCCACAGCTGTCAGTCTATATACCTGACTGGTCTTATATTAAGAACCGAGACCCTTTCAGAAGCGAGGTAGTGCAAGACCAAAACCTTTTGATCGATATTGTGCCATCGCACCTCGCAGAATCCGTTCAATCCATTTTTTGTGTCCTTCTGGTTTGGCAGAGCG
>NW_003203262.1:0-2112 GCF_000006405.1 Perkinsus marinus ATCC 50983
CTTTCAGACACTCGCTCGGGAGCACTACTGCTCTCTTTATAGGACGTTCAAGAGAGCTCAGTGCATTATCCGCACTCCGCAGAGCCCTATCTACGATTTGGCTCTCTTCACGGGAGAACACTTGTCCGAGGCGAACCTGGGCAGTCGATCGCACGGCCGAAGTATATTTACGGATAGTAGATGATTGAATCTCCCCTGAGGCCGTTAGACCTCTGATGAAAGAAATAAGGTTGTTGACTGTGACGCGATTCGTCGCACCTATGGGACCGAATCCGGCTTCGTAGTAGCTCACAGGTGTTCGGTATTGTTGTAATGTAGAAGGCTTCAGAGACTGTGACAGAAACTCCAAGTTTTCCTTCTCCTTCTCTTCAGCAGATTTGCCCTGTGCTTGGCTGTAGAAACTCTCGAGATACGATCGAACCCTTGACGGTTCCCGAGGCATGTTTTGGAGAAGAAAGTGTTAGGAAAATGTAACCAAAAGCCCCACTGACGTACCAAGAGATTGACAACACTATCTGTTCACGTAATTTCAGAAACATCTGCTGACCAGAGAGATGCTCGAACCAGAGTCATCCTTGAGGCGTTACAGCGACCCGGCGCCACTTAGCAGGAGCGGTTGTTATGATCTCCGATCTAGAACGACAACTACTGAAATCTACTATTAGAAACTAACTATTTCAATAGATCTATTGATGCCACTACACCGATAGTTGCTAATAAGACGACCACGTTGTTTCGTACCATCTTTATAAATCGCCCCGATTTTACTTACTGCCTTCATTCCCTTACAACGGGCAGCCCGCTCCGACAGGATCTCGAATCTTCCGGCTCTTACTTCTTCTCTAATTTGGTCGGTAGCGAGAGAGCTAAGGCCATCACTCGCTAGCTTTATCAGGGCTGGTAGACAGGGATCGTCAGCTGGCCACCTGCTTAGCAGGTCGAGTTAGCAGGTCCTGCTAACTCGTTGCCCGCTTCGACAATACCAAGGTTGACCCATCCAACAGCCATGGAGGATTGTAACTCTCTCGATGAGAATTCGAAGGTCGATAGAAACTCCTTAACCTGGGGTTGATTAGACCATTCTGTCGCTTTATCCTGAAGAGCATCAGCAATCTCGTTAACGACGGCCTCGAATCGGGTCGAGACATGGATAGTAGAATCCCACTGACATGTGGCGGGCAATCCTGATCCATCTTGCATCGGAGTTGCAGACCGCTCTTTTGCTAAGACTGATGCGACCAATGTTTCCCAACAGTTGCCGTCAGTTGGGAGAGGACCGGGGACTTGGTCCACCGATAAAGACTTCGAGTTGTCCGGGGGAGTATCAGCGCTTCTCGTGTTGACATAACTCTTCTCGGTAGTAGTGATAGCACTATAAGCATACCGAGCGGCTTTGTGGCGTCGCCTTCGACGTTTGCGAGCCTCCTGGGAGCGGCAACCTTTAGTCATGGGCGGTCAAATAGCCGACCCCAACAAGGAGAAAATAAACTGGCAGGTTACCAGTCGATCCTGAAACCATGCCCCAAGAAGCTCACTACCCAGCGCAACCAGAACAAATTCACAGAAACAGACTCTCGGGGGCTTCATCAAAAAAAATCATTGAGGAGCAACCATTCGCAGTTGAACCTCATCATCTACCTCTGAGATAAGATGATCACGCGCTGTCAACGACTTCAACGTGACGTTGAAGACATATACTCATAATCAGGTGGTCTTCCTCTTCTTATTCTCATCAGCCACATCACTCTTATGCTGTGAGGGACCAAATGGGCATTTACGGATCTTCAGCAACTGACACTGACTCCGACTGTAAGGGCAGGATCCTGTAGATGAGTAATCCGATTTTGAAGGCTCGTTATGGTCAGAACGACCATGACCTCTACCTCTTCCTTTGCCCGGAAAGCGACGATCAGAGATAGAGTCCCCAAATCTACCCATAGGGGTGGAACTATAGGCCTGGACTAGCAGTTCACTGTTAGTCCCCTTCAATAACGTCTTCGCTACCGCCTCACCATAGCTGATACCCTTCTTTTCTGCCAAACGACGGGCCAATGAGGACAAGCGTTGGCGGAAACCTTCATCATAACTAATACTAGCACCAACACTATGGGA
>NW_003208697.1:0-1077 GCF_000006405.1 Perkinsus marinus ATCC 50983
AGTCATTCCCAACAATGGACGATGCTCCTCATAACTAACAACATGCACCTCCTTCGGATTGAGCCAGCATCCATTGTGGAAATATAGAGAGGACTGAGTAATTTTCAATTATGGACGATGCCCCTTGTGACTAACTATTTGGAACTCCTTCAGATTGAGGGTGATGTTCGCCACCCCACCGTCCATTGTGAAAATAGAGGCAGGACGGGTCATTCCCAACTATAGACGATGCCCCTTGTGTTGCTTGGCTGTGACTCTTAGTCGATAACACAAGTTAGAAGAAGTTGTAAAGATCTCTGTCTTAATTTATTCGGGAGAATGGATGATCAGCCATGCACATACGTGCAATCGCGCACAATGTCTAGAAGCAGTAACACCCTTGTGACTAACAAAATGGCGGACCCCTTTCAGTTTGAGGGTGATATTCGCCATTCCACTATCCATTGTGGAAATATCGAGAGGACTGAGTAATTCCCAACTATAGGCGATGTCTTTTGTGACTAACTATGTGGGCCTCCTTTAGATTGAGGATGATATCCGTCACCACTATCCATCGTGAAAATATAGGAGTACTGAGTCATTCCCAACAATGGACGATGCTCCTCATAACTAACAACATGCACCTCCTTCGGATTGAGCCAGCATCCATTGTGGAAATATCGAGAGGACTGAGTAATTCCCAATGATGGACGATGCCCCTTGTGACTAACTCTTTGGAACTCCTTCAGATTGAGGGTGATGTTCGCCACCCCACCGTCCATTGTGAAAATAGAGGCAGGACGGGTCATTCCCAACTATAGACGATGCCCCTTGTGTTGCTTGGCTGCGACTCTTAGTCGATAACACAAGTTAGAAGAAGTTGTAAAGATCTCTGTCTTAATTTATTCGGGAGAATGGATGATTAGCCATGCACATACGTGCAATCGCGCACAATGTCTAGAAGCAGTAACACCCTTGTGACTAACAAAATGGACCCCTTTCAGTTTGAGGGTGATATTCGCCATTCCACTATCCATTGTGAAAATAGAGGCAGGACGGGTCATTCCCAACTATAGGCGATGTCTTTTGTGACTAACT
>NW_003216058.1:0-1102 GCF_000006405.1 Perkinsus marinus ATCC 50983
CATCGGCCGGGGCGCCTATGCCATCCCAAGATAAGCCTCAGTGCAATCAATTACATCGGCCGGGGCGCCTATGCCATCCCAAGATAAGCCTCAGTGCAATCAATTACATCGGCCGGGGCGCCTATGCCATCCCAAGATAAGCCTCAGTGCAATCAATTACATCGGCCGGGGCGCCTATGCCATCCCAAGATAAGCCTCAGTGCAATCAATTACATCGGCCGGGGCGCCTATGCCATCCCAAGATAAGCCTCAGTGCAATCAATTACATCGGCCGGGGCGCCTATGCCATCCCAAGATAAGCCTCAGTGCAATCAATTACATCGGCCGGGGCGCCTATGCCATCCCAAGATAAGCCTCAGTGCAATCAATTACATCGGCCGGGGCGCCTATGCCATCCCAAGATAAGCCTCAGTGCAATCAATTACATCGGCCGGGGCGCCTATGCCATCCCAAGATAAGCCTCAGTGCAATCAATTACATCGGCCGGGGCGCCTATGCCATCCCAAGATAAGCCTCAGTGCAATCAATTACATCGGCCGGGGCGCCTATGCCATCCCAAGATAAGCCTCAGTGCAATCAATTACATCGGCCGGGGCGCCTATGCCATCCCAAGATAAGCCTCAGTGCAATCAATTACATCGGCCGGGGCGCCTATGCCATCCCAAGATAAGCCTCAGTGCAATCAATTACATCGGCCGGGGCGCCTATGCCATCCCAAGATAAGCCTCAGTGCAATCAATTACATCGGCCGGGGCGCCTATGCCATCCCAAGATAAGCCTCAGTGCAATCAATTACATCGGCCGGGGCGCTTATGCCATCCCAAGATAAGCCTCAGTGCAATCAATTTCATTGGCCGGGGCGCCTATGCCATCCCAAGATATGTCTTGGTACAATCAATCTCGCCGGAGCACGAGATAGGAGGATCAACTTTCTCTGAACGATCAAATTGGTTCTGGTTTCGACCGGCGCGGAGATCGCTTTCACTATTAGTAAGACAGATTTCGCTTGGAGCAGATATGCCATAGCAAAGGGGACGCATTACCATGAGCAAGGAGTGCGGATAATGCGTCGTCAAACTCATCTCGGACTCTCGGCAAGGGG
>NW_003212214.1:0-1136 GCF_000006405.1 Perkinsus marinus ATCC 50983
CGCGCAGCATCTCATCTCTGCTCAGTATTACAAAGTTGGCATTGAGCGATAATGATCTTTGGAGTGCGCTGGTCGCCGTATCCAGAGATCGCGGATCTGGCAGTGAGACGAGAATGATCCTGGGCCAAGGTAACCACGCTCGAGGAAAAGTCTCCATGAGAGGCTCTTTAAAAACCGTACCTAGCGTTCAAATGATCGTGATAGTTGTCACGGACTTCGCCATGCGTCATGAGATAGACTCGTCTGACCTGTTCTGTACAAGGAATTATAACTCTTTGTGTAGTGCTATAGTAGGACGAAATACTATGGAAACGTATGCTTCTCGTAGGCCCAGTAAGACTGCAGACGCGACGATTGCATCCTCCTGTTCATTGACTAGGAATCATGGAGCGAAGAAGGGGATGGCAAACACTGTCGCGCCCCTTACCATTATTCTGGCTCATGCCCACAAGTTCTGAACTTTGCAGGATTGGACCCTCTTGAGAAGGGCAGTGTCGCTCGTCAGTGTGGCTCACAGTATTCGTGTGTCGACCAGTGCGAGTCCGATTTCAACCGCGCATGCCCAGTAAGTTCATGATGCAGGATTGAGGGATGGGTACTTGCTTAGCAATGCTTACTCAGGATGGATGGAGTTACACGTCCAACGGCATGTGCTCTGCTCCTTTGGAATATACTGGGCCCTGTCCTACTTTATATGATCTAAGATCCCACAACCGGATCATGAAAGCGCGTTTCGCCGATATTTGTGATGTTTTTCCTGAGCTTTCGGGCCGAATAGGTTTCCATCCACTCAGTATTCCCCGTAGAGAAATATTATTCAGAAAACTGTGCGTTGTAGCACTTGTACTACTATGAAAATCTTCATGGGCATGGCGAGCACAACCATTCTCCTAACGATATTCGTATCGGGGGTCGAAGGCGATCCAAGCATAACTCTTCACTTAGACACTCCTCTGGGTTTCAATCGTGAAAGCTCCTCAACGAGTACGACTAGATGTGACAGTTTCAATGTGAAAAGCTTCATTCTGTCTTTAGGGAAAGAGTCTAGGGAGCTCATTGACTTTGTTGGGAAGAATGGATTCACTGAGTTGTCAAACACTCCGAGGATCAATGTTTTCATGAGGGCCGGCGATCAT
>NW_003207145.1:0-1279 GCF_000006405.1 Perkinsus marinus ATCC 50983
TGTAGACTTTTGGGCATCATTAGCGATGGATGATTTCCAGCCAACGAAAGAGTGATGACTATATATCTGCGTATGATCCGGGGTCCTGAAAATTCGTGCCCGAATGCAAATTTTCCGCCTGTCTCCTGGTGAAGCGACGCAGAGATTCAATCTCTGAGATTGTGCATCATCACGTCAAAGTTTGACGGTCAAACCCCCGCTGCACGAGTCGTACAGCCTGTTGTACAGTACGACAGGCTCCCGTGATGGACGGTGAGTAACAACAGTTACTTATCGTGGAGTGACTGCATCTCGACGCGGGTAGTACCCGGGTAGGAATCCTAGGGCCGGATCGTAGGCTAGGATCAATCAAGAATGAAGATAAATGAGTCTTTTACGCAGCGTAAGGCGTACGCTTGAAGCATAAATTACGTTTTAACTCCCTTCCAGCGTACAGTGGAGAATGTTTAGTCTTGGAGAGTCTCCAATGGAGACTTTGGAACTCAACATCACGACATTATTGAGCATTAGATTAGAGTCTTACTTCAAGACAGATGGTAGAGAGTGGCTGAAGAGTAGAGGGGGTTGGTATACATCGCAGTGCTTGTCAGTTGAGGAAGATCCTCAGCCGGCAAGTGCTCAGTCACTATAAGTATCACCTAGGTGTTATTATAGTGCTCCTCTACTCGAGCAAAAAAAATATGTATATCACTTGATATAGTTGGTCTTAAGTATTATCCACAATAGCTTTACTAGCTTGAATTTGTGCGACTTATCGCACCACTCAGGCTCTTGTGTTCTCATTCAGTTCAGTGTGTGGCTTGTCGCCCATATTCTTGCCGCTTGGCTCGTTTAAACGCCCCTTCTGCTATGCAGAGCTCAACTTACTCTGCTCACGGGAGTCGCAATTTGATTACAAGATGAAACCTCTCGGTCGAACGGTAACGCCGCTGATCTTGGGAAATTCTCCATCGGCAACTCCACAGAAACATTGCCCCGAGAACTTCGCCTCAAATTGAGCTGATCAACCCAAGAAAGAGGAGGCTCCAATATAAGAGGAGACTGCTTGTGACGAAAAGTGTTCGTCGAACACTCGGTAGTTCACGGGAAATACAGAGCACATGTCGCGTGAAATAATATGCAGCTCATGATGTAGCCAGTCGATTCGACGGGAACAAACACTTCCGCCAAGGTTGGAGGAAAAAATTTTTTCGTAATTTTCGGAAAATGACGGGCGAATAAATATGTGGAGAAATAGAAAGCTTTTGTCAACTTACGATTCTCGACATGGGATTCCGTT
>NW_003208741.1:0-1484 GCF_000006405.1 Perkinsus marinus ATCC 50983
TTACGTTAATCAGCTGCTTTGTAAATAGATAATCTATCTAACATAGATACATCGTTAGTAATAATACTAGTATATATTACCACAACATTTGGAAAAAAAATATGACGATTGGTGAAATTATATAATTATTTATTAAAATATGATGATAGTTGGTGTGTTTTCTAGTATCTTATCAATTGTTTTGTCTAAAGCCTTACCGCTTATATTACAACCAAAACCTGCTCTGGTCATGGCAAATGTGTCTTCACCTGCTTTCATGTGCGGGAAACGTACGCATTGATAGTATTGTTGTTCTTCTTTTACCCGTATCATCATATACGCATGCTTTATGTCTATTGCTAGTGTTTGGTTCAAGTCTAGAGTGCGCCATATACGAATCATTCGTTGGCAATTCAACGGTTCGCCATTGGAGTTTGGCATGCTCTCTATTCGAGAGTTTAAACCCTTATAGTCTAGTACAACTCTAACTGGAGTTGTACGTCCCAGAGAAATCACCGGCATTGTTGTTAAGTATGCCTTAACGCGATTTTTAGGGACGGGAACGAAATACCCTCTCTGGATCATATCATCAATAGACTCGTGGAATAATTGTAGTTCTTTGGGACTTAATTTACTAGCAGAACCCGTCGCTTCGCTCCGGGGTTCTCTAGCTCGCTGACGCTCGAGGGTGTAAGCGATATGTTAAGATACACCAGTTAAATTATGTCCTTGTTGCACTGAATCGAGAACGTAGACCTATGCGTCCTTGGAAGTCTCAGGTTGAGATGAAAAGATCAATGTTATACGGAGCGAGCCACTTTTTCAAGCAAGTCACGAGATTTTCGATTTCTTTTCTAACAAGGACAGTTCCCTCTGAAATTAGAGCACTCCATACCCAGTCACATAGCGGATACCATTTTAAGAGGGATAGGTAATACTCGTAACCGTAACGGTTACACCGTTCCATGGATATTCAGACAAGCGCCCATTCTGACCGTTCTCAACCGTGCCAGTTTCTTACGCAACAATCAGCGTACTATGCCACGCTCCTTATTCATCCTCAAGCTAACACTTTCGGAGTAACTTGAGAGCACGATTCTGTTAGCGGATCGTATGATAGCAAGGACACAACACCGACCCGCTCAGAGCGGCCCGCTCTGGAGCACAATCTAATCATTAGATGTTACTAACATCATGTTAGTGTGGATGATATGAGATAGTAGCTAGCACATGGTGATTCACATGCGACTGTATGCTATACTGAGCTCTGTCCAGTCATATGAACACGCGATACAACAGAGTCGTCGAAAACTCAGCTTGATAGTACACTGCATTGAATAGATTGAAGCGAGTCGGGCGAACGATGATGGACTTAAGTACTTAATCGGGTAGTAGCAAGTCGAACTCTGGATACGAACTTCATAAACCTGATGGGTCTCCATGAATTGCAGATCCACAAGGCGATCATTCCCTCATGCAGCTCTACTGTATATCCATGTTGAGTT
>NW_003210859.1:0-1058 GCF_000006405.1 Perkinsus marinus ATCC 50983
AGATGAGGTTGTCAGCTGTTACGCAGCATGATAGTGGCCTCGATATTGTTAAGTATTAGAGTAACATCAGTACCTAGAGATAGATGACTCGTATGAGGTTGTCAGCTGCTACGCAGCATGATAGCACGAACAAATGAGGCAAGGCAGTCCTGACAGCCTTCACTGATATGTTCCATAAAGTTCCACGCATAGTCTATAAGTCCAGAAAGTCATAACGTACAGTTCGATTGGAATCAGTTCCCACTGGATCGTCTGCAAAGGAGGTCGAACATGACCTGCACCTGAGGGAGGTACTTGTAGTAGAAGGATAATCTAAATGCACGAACTCTTCACCAGCCTACCAGTAGCCAACCTGTCGTTGAGCCGCTATTATTCTCTTCGGTTTCTTCTTATCAGCTTAGCTGAATTTCAGCTCCCGCTCCCACCATTGGGGCGGCTTCCCAGTGGTGGCAGAAGAAGATATAATGGGTGGGTCTAGACATGAATACTTAGTATCATCAGGTCGTTGATTGTTTTGTTATGAATAGAATGTATATAATAGAATGGAGCCATACAGAGCTCATGTTAGTTAGAATGGAGCCGGACATGGCTAATGTTAGGTTTAATAGGCCCGGACATGTGATACATCAGCTAGGATGGAGCCGGGCAGAACTCATGTTGGTTAGAATGGAGCCGGACATGGTTCATGTTAGTTAGAATGGAGCCGGACATGGCTTATGTTAGGTAGAATGGAGCCGGACATGGCTAACGTTAAGTAGAATGAAGCCAGGGATGTGATACATCAGCTAGAATGGAGCCGGACATGGTTCATGTTAGTTAGAATGGAGCCGGACATGGCTTATGTTAGGTAGAATGGAGCCGTACATGGCTAATGTTAAGTAGAATGGAGCCGGACATGGCTAACGTTAAGTAGAATGAAGCCAGGCATGTGATACATCAGCTAGAATGGAGCCGGACATGGTTCATGTTAGTTAGAATGGAGCCGGACATGGTTCATGTTAGTTAGACTGTAACTCGCACTCACTGTTATGGGGACAACTAGGGCACAGAAGAGCTGT
>NW_003216459.1:0-1290 GCF_000006405.1 Perkinsus marinus ATCC 50983
CCGACTCCTCGAAAAGTAACTATGCAGCTCATGATTGGGCTGCAGTTCATATTGAGGCGATGTTACGAGCTTCCGTCATGTTTCCAAAGCTGTTCCGCCGGAAGAGCTACGGCCGCTTGAGCCTGGTTCTATTATTATTCGAAGTCTCCTGAGAGGAAAAACCTCGTAGTATGTGGTTTGGCGTCGGGAGGATCGGCTGCAGACTGCAAACGAAGTATGGCACCACTTCGTTTGTCTGTTGGTGCCTTCAACACCAGTAGGTTCTGAACCTGCAAGTTGCGGGCATGCCAAGCCCAACTCTATTTTCATCGATCGACATTACGAGAGTCCTCGATCAGATGCGGATGATACAGCTGTCTCTTATTATTTGCTACCATAACTCGGTTAATATATTGTATTAACCGAGTTTCAGCATCGCTTTATCCGTTGTTGACAACAACGTAGGAGATGCTGAAACTCGCAGTCTGAAATCGTTTCTTATTTGCCACCTCCAGTGATATGAACACGGTAGTATGATACTACCGTGTTCATAGCACTACTACTATCTTAAAGCGCACGGTTTAAACCCGGCACTTATCAACTCGGGTACTTTTCCTATACAACTCCCAACTCGGTCACCATTACATAGTGTCACCATGTCGAAACATGGGTGAATTCCCTCGGATAACTTCAAAGTCGTGCAATAAAACGGAAAGTCCACATACGCTTTAGTTACATATAGTGCAAACTCACGCAGTTCATAATCATCCCCCCATTTTCACCATTGTTTTGCGAAGCGTTCGCGAAACAATATTGGGAGCAATCGCGCACGCTCCGCGCGCCGTGCCAACCGATCGTCGGTTAGCCGGTCGTAGCCTCCCATGTTGCGGACCCTAGGATGCTCCCGATAGTATTAGTGATTGGGGAGCATTACACCACACACTGAATTCTCCGTCACCTCGACCACTACTCTGTATCATATTTTGTATGCCGTAGTGGATGAGTTTGACAAATTCCGAATTCCTTGCGAATTTTAAATTCGCAAGGATGTTGACCAGGGCAGATCAATGTTATGCCTCTCGGAGAGTTACTACCTCTAAATCACTACCAGAGCGGAGAAAACTGAGGGTACCTTCGAGAGAGCCTATGCTGCGATGTTCACGGAATATGGGCTGCGACGCCCATCAGATCAGTGGATGGGGAAAGTTCTCACTGAGAAATTCTCAGAGAAATACTTCAGGAGCTGTAGTGCCGCTCTTTTAAGAAGCAAGTCCTCTGCTAAGGTAGCTCAGACTAAGGCTCAACAAGCTT
>NW_003216154.1:0-1726 GCF_000006405.1 Perkinsus marinus ATCC 50983
ACGCTCTTGGATAACGAATCCGGCATGTTTTCTCATGTTTAATAGTTGACTAGCAAGAAGCGAGTCTCAAGTTCAACATAGTAAATAAGGGAGCCGTCGATGCGTGGGCTTACAGATATTAGTGCCTTGGATGTTGCCTTTTCGGCCCTTTCATAAGGTATTTGCCCGCCCAGGACATCGATGGCGGGAATGTGTGCAATCGCGTGGAATGATACTTCACCAGTCATTATATACGAGTTAACAAGTTAACACAGGTTAAATACCGATACGAAGGGCGCGTCACATCATGCGCACGGGTAGCACGCGTGCGTATCATCCGTGGTGCGTCCACTGTCCATGTTCAGCGTGCGTAGCGAAACGGTTCGTACGTACGTGCGAACATCAGCACGACATTACGAAGGCAGCCGGTGCATGCCGTGCATAACTTATTTCATGCCTCGAGAATACGAGGCGAGTCTGCGCTAGGGCAGGCGGCGTGTGCCACCGCCTTCAACCTAGTGCGGTCCGTTCAGTGCGATGGTCCCGACGGCCCGAGGAACCCTTCTAATAGGCTTCCAACGTTTTGAGGTTCCCTCCGTTCTTTCGGACCCATGATGCTGCAGCGTTGCACCCGGCCTAGCTCAAGCGGCAGCTGCCGCGCCGAATAGGTCTTTGGGTTGCGCGGCTACCGGGGTGGCGAGCTCGGCTCCCCCATGGCGATCTTGTTCAATCGCGACGTCCAGCTGTGTCTCAGACTTTGCTTGCTGCAATGTCCTCTCCTGCGAGCAGCTCCAATTCGGACGGCACACCCGTCGACGGCCAAGGCCCTCTCGGCAGAGGCATCCGCGTCGACAGTCAGGGATTGATCATGCAGCCCCACATGATGGCCTCGGGCAGCGGCCCCGCTCCCGGCGGTGCTGGTCCGGTCGGCACGACTCTCGGTCTCGACACGGCCAGCGGGAACCCGGGCACCACTGCCGCCCCCTATCCTGGGCCTCTGCAAAGTGGCGCCAGTTGCGGAGTCACTTCCGGGGAGGCTGTTACCATCGACGTTGGCGAAGCGGTACCAGAGAACGCTGAAGTCCCGGAACAGTCTGGTCTGTACCCCGGCTCCGAGCTTATACTCCCACCTGAAGTCGTGAGCTTCATCCGCGAGAAGCTTATGCCTACCGCCCAGTACGACGTCTCATCCGCCCTGGTACCTCTTCGGTACCAAAGCGAAGGGCTCGGAGGCTCAACCCGACCCTGCTGTGGAGCTGATGCGGCAGAAGTTCGAGAAGGCGTACAATGTACATGCCCCTTCAAGGTATCTACTCTCGGCCAAGATCTTCGCCAAGATCCGTAAAGGCGAACCGGTGCGCGAGGACGAATGCGGTTTCTCCCCAGTGAGCGCCAAGATGAAAAGGCGCATGAAATACAACGCCGAGACCGGTGAGATTGAGGTTGTGGAATACGTCCCAGCCTGGGACTCCCAGGCCTACCTCGCTCGTCATTCGGAGCCGCGGATTTGCTGCTGAACATATCGAAGTGGCTGATCGGCCACTGCGTGCTGCAGTAGCTCAATCCTGCGGAAGCACTCCTCTACGTAATGAGGTTGTGCGACAACGGCCTGCAGTCGGACATCCTCCCCCTAAGGCGCTTGGACGCAGAGATGAGAGTCTCATCATGAGACTCGAAGCCATCGCCCACCCGACGGAGATGGGCCCTCAGCTGGTCACCGGCAACTCCGACATCGTCACCCGTCACA
>NW_003209045.1:0-1152 GCF_000006405.1 Perkinsus marinus ATCC 50983
AAGGGCATTGATGTGTAGGTTTCGCTGGGACTTGGTGAGAGTGAGTTGACCCCGCAGAATAGGGCGGTCAAACTGACGGACTTCGTAAGCCACCATGGTTTTGGAGGCATCGACGTAGATGTCGAGAGCATGATCAGTGTGAATACGTCGTGGGATAGCTTGCGGTGGGTGTTCGCGTAAGTAGTCAACCCAAGCGCAGATAAGTGTCTGAACATCAGTAGGTATAGGAGTGCGCCATGTATGATCAAGGACCGCGCGTGCCTTGCTAATAAGGCCCACAAGAAGATTCTTGGCCGGGATGATGTGGAAGTCGAAGAAATCTGGTTCTTGCAAGAGGGTGCCGAGGAGACCGAGGGATCCGCTGTATGTGAGCGGTGAATCGAGGGACTTGTTGAGGATGGAATCGACAGGTTTAGAAGGGTAGCGCAGAGACTCCCCGTTGTCGATGACCTCGATACCAAGCACTGGGATAGGATGCGCAGCGGAAGCCTCAGTAAGAGCCTGAGACTTAAGAGGTAAGTCATACTCGTCGTACTTGTTGGGTAGAATGTCGGCAGAGGTGGTATCGGCACGGAAGTCGAGAATGTCGTCCATGGAAGAGCACTGATCGGGCTCAGGCTCCGCGACGTCAAGAAGCTGGTCAAGAACAAGGTCGATGTTGCCATCGTCGGTGAGAACAAGAGGAGGTGGGAAAGTGTCGGGTGTAGGGACCAAGCCGTGCTCGACGTGGCTCATGCCACCTTCGAGGCACGACGGAGCAATGCTACTTCCGTAGATCATTCGGGTAAACTGAAACCAGCGCTTCCTCCAGTACACCTGGAAGAAACTCCCCAGAGCGGGAGACACCCTAAATCTCATAAAGGCGTCGGAGATACGTGGATGGTCACGGTGGTAGCCAACCGTAAACGAGAGAGACAGGTACGGAGCTTGTGCTGCTGGTTGGGGATAGGATCTGCCTTCATGAGGGCACGGAGGTAGGCATTAGTAGCAATAAGCGGCAAGACAGGTCGCCAGCGTTTACGACCGTGGACACCATAGAAGTTGGTAGTGTACTTGGAAGCCTCCGAGTCGGGAATACGGCGTAACTGACCAGTATCAACAAAAGCCTGAAGCTTAGCCTCGCAGTCAGCGCGTCCATCAGCAGGACACTTG
>NW_003212878.1:0-1139 GCF_000006405.1 Perkinsus marinus ATCC 50983
TCACTTTCGAACTTTTAAAAATTGAAAATATTACTCTGCATAGTAACGGTTTGGTTGTTGTTCACATTGTATTTACCGAGTTACCTATTGCTGCTTGTACGTCCAGAAGGACCGCCTTTGCTATTTCGCCTGATATTGTTCTGATGCATTTAATGAGGTCTTCTCTATCGGTCGTTTCAGGGCTGCTAAAGCAAGCTCCTTTGGAGTCTGATAAAATACACTTTGAAATGCTAAAGTTGAGATTGTCTACTTTGGCGTGTGACAGCGGCGGTGACAGAGGATGAGGACTGCAGGGTTGGTCGCCTCTTGTGCAAACCCGACATGAATACGTCAATGACGCTATGGGAAAAACAATCGGGTGTTCAGTACACTTCTTCTGAGTTTCAACAGCGTTTTAAGATCGGGTTAGTTTTACACGATAAATGCAATTATGGTAGCACTCTGGAAGCTCAGGGAAGAGCTATCTATAAAATGGGGAGATTCAGAGGTTATCTTAAGAGGGTTGACTATTGCCATTAACACCATAGTTGTCTTCTCCGTCACTATGAATACCAACTGAGTTCCGTCGAACTACTTTATTAAGTAAAGAATCAATCGAGAATTTCACATCATGTGTGAACATCTACAGTGCGTACCAATTTGATATGCAAATGTGTGTTGTTTTTCGAGGTTGATGAAAATCAATGTGAAACTCTATCGCATATACGATGTAACAATGGCTATGAACATGTGTTGTGATGAAAGTACCTGTTTAGAACTGTGATAGCGACAACTTGTTCACTATAATTTTTCTTCCAAAGTAACACGCATTTGCATATCAAATTGACACGTACTGTACTCTAGTTTCAAAATTACTAGAGTGACCCTCGAGAGGTTACGATCTGCCAATGGGGTCATCATATTTAACAACGGAGTTTCGGGTTTAGAGCTCAACGATTGACCAAAGTCCACACTTCCATTTTTAGTGACAACGAGATGAGAAACTTCTCAGGAAAAAAAGCAATAGGATCACCCTCACAATTTAATAATAAATTTGCGGGAAAAACGTAGGCCGTGGGGATAGAACTCGGGTCATCGTCATTCACTTGCATGTACAGTACGTGCCACTATGATATGCAAAGGTGTGTTAGAGGTCGTTA
>NW_003204560.1:0-1142 GCF_000006405.1 Perkinsus marinus ATCC 50983
CGGCTTCGGCTTGACGTATCTTCCCAACATACCACCCGATAGGAATACCACGCAGGCGCACAAGAAGACGATTGTGATGAAGAGGAAAGCAACAAAGAAGGAGCACTCTTGCACAAGGATGGGGGAGACGATACCACCAATAATACTACCAACATTGATGGTAGCATAGAAATAGGTGTAATACCTCGTGATAAGGTCCTTATGGTGCTCAGGGTGAAACTGCTGAGCCCCCATGATGTTCACACAACTCTTGATACCACCAGCACCGAGTGCGATAAGGAAAAGTAGTGCCACATCAATCATCCATTGTTCAGAGATAGACTCGATTGCTGATAGCGTCAGTAGAACCAACCCACATGCATAGATCAGCGAAAATATGACGATCGTGACGTATAGACCGAGGATGGTATCGGACAAGGCGGCCGACACTAGGGGGGTCAAATAAATGATCGAATTGAAAATAGAAATATAAGAGTTGGCTCCGCTATCATCCATACCAGCAAACTCCTTCAAGAAGGTCTGCAAGTTGGGCGTGAGACCATAGTATGCTAATCGTTCACAAAGCTCCTGGCCCAAGATGAAGATGACAGACTTCAAGAAGGGATGCTCATAGTACGAGTAAGTATTCCCAGAGGCATCAGTCCATGACAGAGGCTTGCTGCTTTGTTCTGACGAAAACCGAGGCATCCAACGAGGAACCGAGAAACTTAAAAAACCAAGTAAGATGAATTTTCTATCCACACCAAGTATCCCTACAGCTCTAGCGTTGACCCGTTGTGCCGACGCTGTTGACTAACTTCACATTGGACGCTAGCAACAACACCATACACATAGTCAAATCTAAATCCTTACTCTCAAAGTTGGGACTTCCACCAACCCGAATTACAACGCACATGTTTTATACAATTCAACGCAAGGCTCAAGAATGAAAAGCAAGGTTGTAAATTCCACATTTGCCGACTAGATACATGTCTATCCTAGCTAGCAAACAAAGAATTCAAACATTAAAATAACATCGCGCGCGCCATCCTGATCGATACGAAACAAGCTAGTCTATAGAGTAGCAAGATACTACACCAGCGTTGTAATATATGATCGCTTTCCTCAGTTGGCCCTAGGAGTTTTCTCACTAACTAGGGGAG
>NW_003212708.1:0-1561 GCF_000006405.1 Perkinsus marinus ATCC 50983
CTACCAGATAGATCATCCAATAGATCTCTGAGTCCTCCAAAAAGCCCTCAGTAGTCTTCTCCATAGTTTCCCTAGCCGCTGCGGTCTGCCTTACCCCTCTCTCCACGGGAATCTGCATACACCAAGGCACAAGACAGGACAGAAGGGCCGAGCCCTACCTGGCCCTTGTTGATAGAGCCAACCGCTTGCTGCATGTACTGGTTGCCAAGCTTATTCAAACTAATCATATTCTGCATCTGGGCTTCAGCTTGCATGCTACTCTGGAATTGGATCCCCTTCACCAACTACAAAGAGGATAACACATCCCATTACGATTCCAAGGACATGACCTCCCTGAACCCTACCGTATCAAGGCGCTTCTCTGCCTCTTCTTTCATCGTATCAATATCAACAGTGATTCCATAATGGACCTTATCCAGCTCGGCCCAAGCCTCGTCAGCCGCAGCGATCTATCAACACAAAGATGCAAGTCTCTTCAAAATTTGAAGTTCAAATACGAGGTTTACTCACCGCAGCGTCTTTCAAAGAAAGAAGGGAGCCACCGAGGAGGCCAAATTCGCTTATCAATCCTGCGTTCTTGCTGGGATTGTCCTTACTGAATCCCGGGCCATCTGGAAGACAACAATCGGCCAATGATGAAGTGACGGGTATTCGAAGCTCACATGTGAGCCCCATCGCTTCCTCTAACTCAGCGTTAGCGAGCTTCCATCTTTGACCGAGACTCTGACAAGCGACAAATTGTGGTATCCCACCTTCACGACAACAACGGCTTACATTCGCTTCACTCTGAAGTTCAGTGTTATCCTGATGGAGTTCCTTCATTGGTTTGAGCATCCCTTTGATCAACTGATATCTGTTTCATGCATGCTACCCGAAAGAGCTGGATGAGCACCAGCCTACCTCCTCCTATGGCAGTCATCATCATCTCCATCAGGATCGCTTCCCCGAGACTCGCACGCTCGCGCTGGACTATCGTTCTTCCTTCGACGGTTCTTATGGAAAAGAGTCATCTCAGCTCGGGAGTCCACCTATAACGGTAGCGACGTTCGAGGAACCGGTGTCCCCGCGGACACGGTGTACTTTGGATAACATTTCAATGAGTTCTGATTCCGAGCCCATGTCTGGATACTCTCTGACGAGCTGGTGGACCTATGAGAAAGAAAAACCAGATCGATAATTACATAAAGAGACCCCAAGCCCCTAGTAAAAGGAGAAGTAACCATCCTGTGTTTCCTCAAGCGTACCCATTCTGGTCAAGACATTGTTGGCACCCGTAAACAAATGCTCACTGCTGACTTCAACTCAGGAAGCTACCACAAGCTCTTGGAAGAGATAGGAAAAGTATTCCGAACGGATCCAAGCGTAAGTCTACGGTTTTTGGATTTTAACAAAACGCGTGACTTGCTGCGACTGATATGGTCATCGTTACCTCATCTTCTAAACCAGATGATCGAGCACGGTGAGCTAATATTTCGTGGATGTTCGTATCGTCTTCAACGTCCTGAGAACCACCAAGTTTGTCGCAGATGTCATTTCCTGATCTCTTTTGCATCTTTCACGG
>NW_003209543.1:0-1735 GCF_000006405.1 Perkinsus marinus ATCC 50983
TTTTTCTATCCGTTATTCGAACGGAGTTCGTTTGTGTGACACTTTTAGGTTGGTTCATGCTTCATCCGTGGCTCGTGTGATATACCAGGTGACACGTGTATAATTAATGTCCGATCTGTGTGGTTATTATACTCGAGTTTACGATATGTCTGAGGATGCTCGCCGCAGAGTTTTCATTTTCATGGCTCAGACTGGGAGTGCCCCGAAACGCCTTGCAGTTCTGTTATCCGGCAGCGGCAGTACCCTCCAAAATCTCATAGACCGAATTAAGAGGTGGCATTCTAGCTGCTTTCCCGTTTAAGGGTTCAACTACTCCGACGCTTCTCCCGCGTGATGGAATCGTTCCAAGAATGTATCTTCTCGAAAGCGAGCGATCCGAAAAGTGTATTCGAAGCGTGTGAGGCTCAACAGCCTGTAACTCTCATACCAGCGTCTCACGATGCCCTCTAAAATGAAGCTAATCTCCGGAGATCTGATGATCTCTCTTCAGTGGCGGTCTTCGGGGTGCTGAGATCGGTGTGGTATTATCATCACGTATCGATGCGGGAGGTCTACAGAGAGCTAAAAATCACGGCATACCAACAGTTGTGGTGGAGTCGAAGAACTATCGTAAACCAATTCCTGATCCCCCCGTCACTCTGCAACGGATTCTCTGTTTCATCAGGTATTCAGGCACTCAGTGCTTCTAGTAGTAGTAGGAAGACTACACCTGATTGGGAGGCAATGTCCCGGGCGGTGACAGAGGCTCTGATGCCGTTCAAACCGGACATACTCATTCTGGCTGGCTTCATGTGCTTATATCATCTGCCCCCAGAGTGGAGGGAGGGCAAATGCTTGAACGTGAGTTCTCTCGTTCGGCTTTATGTCAGACTTTTTTCTGCTGCTCATCGGTTCACATCTGGCCATCAGTGTTGGATTAGTATATATGTTCGCTTTCCCCAGCTGAGCTCAGGAGCTCTTTCACTAATAATCGAGGTTTATGTACGAATTCGGGTAGAAATGTACAGAAATGACTAAGAACCTCCCCCCCCCGAAATTCCGCATTTCCGATCGTCACCAACACATTTAGTTTGCCATGTGCATATTTCCAACACAACAAGTGTCTTTACGAAGTACTACAAGTTTATACGTGCTCCACTAGATACACCCATCGCTCATACCAGCGTTCAGTGGCGAGGGTATGTATGGTAATCTCGTCCACCAAGCGGTGGTTAAGCGCGGCGTTAAAGTCACTGGATGCACAGTTCATTTCGTCACCAATGAATACGATGCTGGTCCTATCATACTGCAGAAGGTAAGTCCTGTTAACCGCTGCTCGAGGATGTAGCACCTTTCAAATGTGTCGCTCGCATCGGGTGTTTCGACCTGTACACTTGTGAGCTACTGTTCGTACGATTTGCGCTCTTCACATTCTCGTTGAGAATCTGCCTCCCGCTCAGGTCTGCGAAATTTCATCTGGGGATAGCTGGGAGGCCGTTCGCGATAAGGTGGCTGTTGCGGAACGAGAAGCATACCCCGCGGCGATCCAACTCCTCGTTGATGGACGTCTGAGAGTTGAAGACGGCATCGTTGAGATTATTGAGGCCCCATAGCAGCCAGTGATCGAGCATGTTTCTACCTATTTGAACCTGCGTGAAGTTGTTAAGCAGATTGTGTGTTGTAGAGAGACGCATTCAATGTGTCACATTGTACCTAGTGGACCTCATCCTGAACATCATCTTTTTTTGTGATGAAA
>NW_003201734.1:0-1047 GCF_000006405.1 Perkinsus marinus ATCC 50983
ATAGCTCTTGTTGAGTTATCTAATCCTAAAAATGCTTATTGGTTTCTACCGGAGTCCGCGTCATATAATGTAGTGAGGAAGCTCCCGAGCTCAGGCAGGATAGTCGGATCTTCATTCCATTATACATGGAGAAGTTCCCGAATCGCTCGGCTCGGCATGCCGAGGCAGTGGAACCTCAGCTTACCTTGACCCTAGTGAATGAATTCATCACTTTTATTAAGATAGAATATCCGGAATTCATCTAACCATGGGCTTGCATTTCCTAACGATCGATTCTCCCAAGGAACTCTTCTAAACCCGTTTCGATGGTATCTCCTCGAGAATTGACCTGGAAAACCACCTTGAAGATATCTCGGCCCGGCATGTGGTTCGTCCTCATTTGGTTCTACCTCTGGCCCACCGGTGGTCATTGGAGTCTCTTGTGTACCTTACCCTTCTACATCGGTCTGCTATCTTCTACTCTACCACTCAATCTGCTCATGTTTGGTATAAATGACATAGTAGATTTCGATGTGGACCAATTGCATGCTCGTAAGGGCAACTACGTATTCGGAGCTAGGGCTAGCAAGTCTGAACTAGCTCAGCTGCCTCTGCTGATAGCGGTCATTAATCTCTGTCCGATCGTCGTTCTCGCGATGACCACGGAATGGCTGAGTCCCGCTATGTGGGTGTTCGGCTTTTCACTGTGTAACATAGTCTATAACATACCTCCAGTGTCACTGGCTCGGAAGGGCCCTTGGGAGGTCCCCTGTGTGCTGCTCGGTGTATCATGCATCACTATGTTCTCATGCGAGATCAACAACATCCCTTTACCATCAATAGGTAGTACCCATTCCGCGTCGTCTGACTTCCTCCTGTGCTCGAGAGGTGGCCCCTTTCTAGCCGAATCGACTTTCTAGGAACACCAAATTGTAGAAGACTATCCGTATCGACACAAATTTTGTCCCTGCTTGCCCGGAATGGTTACAGGAGGCAGTTCCCAGAGCGCATCCCTGCGTTCAGTGGATGGCTATTTCACTGGCTGGCAATGGCACGTGGCCAGCTGCA
>NW_003216273.1:0-1572 GCF_000006405.1 Perkinsus marinus ATCC 50983
CCATAAGGAGGAGACCTTGACTGGCAGTATAAGTAGTCGCCAACGAACCAGCAGCCAAAGCACCGTGAAGGGCACCGGCAGCACCAGCTTCGGACTGCATCTGCGTGATCTTGGGAACATCACCAAAAGCATTCTTAACACCGAGCGCTGACCACTGCTCAGCGAGCTCAGCAGCAGGGGACGAGGGAGTAATAGGGTAGATGTAGGCGGTATCCATCATAGCATAGGACACATGGCACACAGCAGTGCAACCATCCATGGTCTGCCACTGACCGCCACTGGGGGAAGCCTTCCCAGCAAAATGCCTCGAGCTACCGGTAATGGCACCAGCCTGGGCGGGTATAGCAAGACTACGAGCAGTTACCGCAAGAGAGCGGCCATGATTTAAAGTCGACAACATTAGCAAAACAGGATCTCAAAAACTAAAACGGAATAGTACGAAAGACATCGTAGAACATACGATTATCTGACTCTCTACAACATGACAAGTACGTTACGACTGAGCCCAGAAAGTCTTCGACTAATCTTTGTGTTAGCTGAAGGCTACTTGTCCCGTAAACTCGTATCTTTTGTCGACACAACGACGACAGAAAACTTTTTAGCTGATAGTCTTCACCACATCAAGGACAAGGAGACACTATGAACTGACGCTGTAAGGTTTAGAGTATGTTCATGCTCAATGATTTCATATAAAAGGGACAAGTGCTAAGTGTCCTCTATCTACAACTCCCATCAGTTATACATCGCAAACACGCGCTTATTTCGCATTGAGTAAAACCGATCCCATCGGGTGGGGCGCCTTTGCCACTACCAAGAGATGTGCCATCAGACAATCAACTTCGCGAGAGCACCCGATACGGAGATCAAACCCCGATTCATTAGCACGACCCAAGTAACTTCCATGCCCACAAAATGTGAGGATTAATTCCGCTGTTAGTGAGCCCGAGTCCGCTTGCGACAGATATACCAGTCCAGAGCTCCACAATACGGCGTGACTGTTGCCATCTACTGGAGGTGAGACGCCTTGTGAATCAGAATGAGCTGAGCACCTTAGATTTCCGCGATGGTTACAGAAACGCCGGTTTCGACTACAAACCAACGACATGGTACGAGCGACAGGTTGAACATACGGTTATCTAAACTCCTATAACATGAGACCTGACCTTCCAAAGTCTTGAACCAGTGATCTTCGTGCTAGCTGAAGGACACTTTTCTCGTGAAATCTTCTGTCAACACCACGATAAGAGAAAAACATGCTTAGCAGGTATCCCTACCCTCATTACCGTCGAGGAGATATCATCAATCGACGTTGTAAGGTTCGAAGTATGTTCGCGCTCGATGAATTCATATAAAAGAGACAAGTGCTCAGTGCCCTCTACTTTCAACTTCTATCAGTTCTACATCACAACCGCTACACCTTTTAAAGGCCTATTGCTCATCCAATGGAGTCTATCTAGCCGGCGGGGCGCCTATGCCACTACCACAAGATATGCCATGAGACAACCAGCGTCGCGAGGGCACTTAATAGGGGGATCAACTTTCTCTGCACGACCAAAGAAACTTCAATTTCGA
>NW_003213440.1:0-1069 GCF_000006405.1 Perkinsus marinus ATCC 50983
TTACGTTCATTCTAGCGATGATCTGGAGTTCTCCTCGAGTGTCTCATCTTTGCTTCGCGAAACCTGCGGGGACGAATGTGCTAATGCGTGGGGAGAACGTGTTGTTCCTAAACTCAACGAGTTCGTCGAACGGCAAGGAGACAACTGGGTATGGTATGTGATTGGTTGCACGGCACTAAACAATATCAGCTCACCGAGAAAATGTTTTTGCCTGTAGTCTGGTATCCCATTGCATCTCACTGAACTAATCGCAAAAGAGGTGGAGGAGCTCCGACAGGATAAATCTGACATACTGCGAGCTTTGGAAGCTCCACATTATGACACGTCATCTCGTGCAGCTCTCATAGAGCCCAGCTCAGTCAACATTGGTAAGGATTGACTTAAAGACTTTGAGAGAAAATGGGTTGTAAATCTCATAGAACACAAGAATCGATGTACCAAAATACGGCAAGCTTCGCTGATGGCTTACGATGTGTCACGTAACTTGGTGAGATCGATGCAGCTGGGTTTCGTTTTGATAAGTAAGCCTCCTGACAGGTCAGCGCAATGGCAGGGTCTGTTGCCGTGCTTTGTGGATGCACCTTCAGTCCCGTGAAAGCTTCGTGGTATGTTCTGAGGCGTAGACCCGTGCAGGTTTTCAAACATCTGAGCTCAGCAAGTTGAAGAACGATCTGTATACATGTGGATATCCGGTAGGAGTTTCTACTCGTGATTCTCTCACAGAGTGCACTTCTGCAGTTTCATGCATACCAAGGTCTATATGGAATCTACGAGGAGCTGTGGGAGCTAGTGAAGCTAGGTGAAGAACGTGACGTCCTTGCGTACGCGAATCGCCCTCTCAATATTTCGTGTTGCCCAGCTACGAGCATGTGTCGTTTGAACTGAAAATTCTCCTCCACTCAACTGTCAGAAAAGATGAAATTTTCATACATCCCTCTTTCATTGAGTTCACTCGGCTTGGAGCTCGCTGAGATACATAGCATCCGGAGCTGTATTCGCTCGATCTATATGTTCAATGAATCATCCTGGTCTATTTGGATCATTCAACATACAGACCAACCTGAGCCCC
>NW_003209428.1:0-1102 GCF_000006405.1 Perkinsus marinus ATCC 50983
GCTAAGACGGTAGCGGCTAGCAGTGAGGAGCTTCGATCTGAATTCAAGTCGGCTCAAGAAGGGTTACATCTGCGTCTGAAAGCTCTAGGTTAGTCGACACGTTATGGTAGGTTGGTTTAGTTTTGGTGACACGTTATAATAGGTGTTGAAATCGAGGCTCTGCGTACAAGTACCTCGCAACAGTATGTTATCGGAGAGCTCGAACGGTTGAAAAGCATCGAGTTGACCTGTGAGCAAACGAAGGCTCGCTTGGATCAGATAGAGGCAGCATGGGCGGAACGTCGGTCGATATTCTCCATGGTGCGAGCGGAAATGCTGTTTGCTTTTCTAGGATTCAAGGCTCTGCAGAGCAGCAGCAGGATAGGAGTGAGTACACCAATGACGCCACCGAGAGCTGCCGTGACCAGTCGAATAACGGTCGCCGAACAGAATGCACCGCAGCGGAGGAGTGCCGCTGTGCTCAGCACGTGTAGACAAGAGAACGACGACATCGTGCCGAGGAGGGGAATAGTCGCACGGCCCTCAACTGCTGGGTGAGATAACCCTCGCCGTCCTTCGAAGGTTCAGTTAATCAGGCGTGTGCTTCGGAGTTATTGTCAGTGTCGGATATATGTTTGCTTTCCTCGGTTGAGCTCGAGAGCTTCCTAATTCATTGAAGGAGTTTATATACGGCATCGTGTATTATATCGGCATATGTAAGTGTTCGGAAACCAACAAGGATTTACCAAAATTTCCTCAGAATATTCGTATTGTCACCAACATATGTAGCTGACCATGTGTGCATATTTTTCTACACTGGTTATCGTTCGCATTGATCGGTGGAAGATTTTATGGTGTTCAGGTCCGAGCGAATAAGTCTTCTCGGGTCCGCAGTTGGGTTCCGAGCGAATCTTGCAGTGCATGAGCGTCGGAGGTCATCGAGGATTCAGGCTCTAGCGGAGCGAAGCGAAAAGAACAGCTTGGATCTTACGGTTGTATGCCCCGAAGTTGACCAGGAGCCCATAGTCAAACCCAGAGCGAAAGCAAAAGGGCGGCCGAAAGGAAGACCGAAAGCAAAGCGAAAGCGAAGCGAAAGCGAAAGCGAGGAGGAAACAAACCAAAA
>NW_003214254.1:0-1081 GCF_000006405.1 Perkinsus marinus ATCC 50983
TATTACCCGCAATCTGTGGTACGAGATCTTCCTCCCACTTCTGATGTTACCTCTAAACAATATCAGTCGTCGGCCATCGATCAACTCCGTCGCACGGATATTAACCACTGCAACTTCTGGTGTCGGTTGGATCTGGTGGATGCTTTCGGCTGTGCTCGAATTCATCCCACTCTGATGACAAAGATAGCGACCACTAGCGTCGACCCTATCACTGGCAAAGAGCACGTCTGGCAAATCTGCACCATACCCCAGGGATGTGCTGGTCAAGTATTCTCTTCCATACCTGTGTACATTGGCTTGTACACAACCCCATCAAAGAAGCTCTCGCAAAAGCCAACTGCCCGTGCTCTGTCCTATTCGTGCAAGATGATATCCTGCTAGGTTGTCCTACCAAAGCTGATTCTATGAAGGCTCTTTCTATCGTCACCAGTGTCCTACAAGACTATTGCTTTGCTGTTAACCCCCTGAAGACTGTCGGCCCGGCATCGGTAACTCCCTTTTGCGGTCTGGTCATCGAGTCAGGTGGACGCTATCGTCCGCATCCATCGCGGAGGGTACTCACTGAGGCATCCTTTGATCTCGCATGGGACGAGTTTATCAACGGAACCTTCAAGGCCAAGCGCAAGCGCGGAGCTCCTAAAGTTGCCGCAGCTGCCTCGAACCTCAAAATCTCGTCTCGGGTATCATGGCTCAAATCATGGTGTGGTACATTCAACTACTTCCTTGGTCACCTTACGAAGCAGCAGCTTGATGCTCTGCATGCTCTCACTGACGTGTCCAAGCGACTCCAAGATCCTGCTATCACCGACAAGGAGGTGGAAGCTCAGAGTACCCTTGTACACGCGGCTTTCAAGTCACTGTTCGACTACTATCTCAGTGGTATACCGGCTCTATATGCCGCTCGAGACGATCAAGCCATCGGCACCATTGTCCTTAGTGATGCCAACTGCCATGGGTGGTCTGCTATCATCTTGAGGGTTACAACCTACTGTCCGCTCAACAACGATAACTGCGAGGCCACTCAGTCGTCGCTACGTTGCAGGATCCCAAACCTTAAAGAGTTCTTCCCTGATGTCAACCT
>NW_003211026.1:0-4018 GCF_000006405.1 Perkinsus marinus ATCC 50983
CCATCCTGAACGCAAGGCTATATTTTGACAAGGTGAAAGTGCCTAGTGACTCGGCAGGCAAAAATGGATTCTGTTGGAAGTGGCGATGCAGGATATGCGAGAAGGGTAGAGACCATTTTCATGCAGAAAAGTGTTGCACACATCTTCTAGTTCACCACCGCAGACAAATCGAGCAAAGATGCCAACTGGAAGAACCTAAAGATTCTGAGGTACGTTGATCGCATTCTGCAGGAGGGATTCGTGCTTAGGTGAAACATTCGAACAGAAGTTCCTGTTGCTTCGGAGCTCGTGAATAGGCGTCGTTCCTTTCGGGCGCCAAAAAATGTCTCACAAATCATGGCGATGCCCTTCACATCTCCCCCTAGCCGAGGTCGAGAACTCTCACTTGAGTTAGCTTCCAGCTGTGCTTGGAATCGTACGCGACTCTGGTGGAGCATCCTGTTACGATGGAAGTAGTAGAATGTATTGGGGGCGTCATTCATTATCATATTCCCCGCTAAATGTAATAGTAAAACACAATGCAACATTATCTATCGTTCTCCACAAGGTATTGCTACATAGGATGCTCTGCAGTGGCGCTCCTAAGGCGTTGAACTTGTTATTACGATATCATTCCATTACTGACTCTTACTCGCTTTACACCTTTCCTTCACTGAGAGGTTGAGTTCAGCTTCTCGCGCCAGGACACGCAATAGCTGTACTCCGACGCTCATGGAGGCTCTATCATCATGAACCAGGGCGTCGCCTCCCTTACTGAGTCAGCCTAGTCGTAGTGGTAACTACAGCAGCGGCACTTAGTTGAAATTTTGTCTCAACCATCACTCTCTCGTACTATTCCTTGGGGAGTCTGCGGACTGTATACGCTTTTTAAGGCAATCTGGTTTATAGTCTATAGAGCCGACCACTTTGTTGCTATATGATGGTGGTGGTGACACGTTGCTGTTCTCGCTACTGACTCAGAAATGATACACATTGTACACTCGATCACTGTTAGCAGTCCTAGCTTAGGACGTACAATGCATCGCAAAACAAATAATGGGTGTTAATGACCACTGTGGGCTACAGTCTAGTGTGTTCTTGGTCTAGCCAATAACCACTGGTAAATAAGTTATTTAGAATAACTCAAAGCTGAATGATGAGTGAGGCATCAGAAGATGCTTACAGCCTGGTACCTGAGTTCAATTTTTGAACTCCAATCATATTCCGATGCTGTCAACGAAGGATATCCTAGATCCTCTATAAGTTCGGAGCCCTCAAGCTCATCTATCATCGATCACCTGAGGTGATGCACTTCAAGTGCTGTACGTGAGAACGACTATCAATAAGAAGGCACCAACGCACAGCAAAAAAGAAGAGTATGAACTTAACACCGTTAAGTTCAAAGAACAGAGAAGTAAATAAAAGGTTGCACTTGGAGGCGGCTCCATCATATCGTTAGATCGTCGAAGTACTCAAGCCATACGCGACACTAGCGATCAAGACCACTGATCCGTCATAGTGAAATGTTGATCATCTAGTACCGCTGACAACCACCAGCCTCTGAAATTAGGTTTAACTCCCCCTCACGGAAGTTTCCTAAGATAGATCTCTTCCCCATTCAGAACAGTGACCACAACCTCTGGAGCAAATCTACCACCCACCTCCTGACGTACTTTAGTGAAATCGTCGTGGCTAGTAGTTATACCACATCAGATGTGGCACATCTTCTCCTCAACCAGAACTTGAGTTGGTTCAGGCGACGTACAGAGGCCACGGAGATCTCATAATCCTTATCCACGTATATTGAGGTGTCACTAGAAGTACGCGAAACGTGGAACTCGCTTTGGAAGCGACCACGAAGCGGCTGGTTCTTGCACCTCACGCTCATCCATATATTGGCATCGTTGGGCTGCGGAGAATTAATTCCGTAGACCTCATATAGAAAATCGAAGGTATGGGAAGAGTAGTGATAGACAGCTGGTGTGAGATACTGTCCTATTTTGGAGAAGGAGAGAGTACGGCCCTCGAACTTAGTCAAGACCTTATTTGGTGATAAGAATTCTAACGTCTCGAGGTCGCCCTTCACGATCTTCCCATGATAGGGAAAGAAATGCGGAGGCTTACCGCCTGATGGGCATGTTGATCTAACCTTGTTATACCACCATTCGACAGTTCCGGTACAAGTACCGCTGTAGTCGATGCTGTAGATGTCTTGGCTCCCCCCTTGTTTTTTGAGTGGAAGTGCTCCGTCCGAAAAGTGTTGGTCAGCCGCGCAGTAGAAGAACATAGACACACGCCTGTCCGCGTCCACAGTGAATATGAGAGAGAAAAAATCTCCGGTAGGACTCTGCTTCTCTTCATAGTGATACGTACCGATAGACTGAGCATTGGACCCAAGGAGCAGTCCTGCAAAAAGCAGCAGTGCTGAAATACTAGCCATGATGGACAAAATGCTAGCTCGAACGTTACAACTGAAGAGGAAGTGAGCAAGATGCTCCTCTCAATGCGTACAACATTCCTTGGGGCGCACGGGCTCAAGTAACTCTAAGCGACGCGTCATCAAAGTCATATACAATGCCTGGTGGAAGGTCCATCTCCTGCTACCCTTTCGACAGGATAGTCCCGAGATGCGTCACACATCATGCGTGCCACGCATGTACAACCGGACGCCTTGGGGAGAAGAACAAGGGAAGAAGTAACACTTCCTTGAAAGGGTTCGAACAGGTTCTGCCTCACTATCGTATGTTCTTAATGAAGATAGGGAGAGAGGCAATGACGATATGGACTAACCAGCTGTGTCAATGCCAACAGTATCAGCAATACAAAGGGCCGACAAGCACGGATTGTGATTGCGTGTACTCAGCTTATATCGGTTTCACGCACGATGTGCACGTGCGGCGTACTTCGCTGCGCAGCAACTTGGTGTTGGGCACCTGCTTTGCCCAAAGCTTCAACATATGCCATGATGGCATCAGCGCGCGCCAGGGGTGGGGGCCCCTGAGAGAGCGCGCCCAAACCTTTCACGCAATCGCGCAGGTGCGACCTGCCTATTGAATAGGGCTGCAAATGAAAAAGCTAAATTTAAATGGCCCGTGGAAATCGGCTGATTATCCGTGTACACATAGATCTCTACGCTAATGGGTGTCCTCTCAAGTATGGTTGAAACTGAAATCCTGTGACCAGAGATTGGTCTTGAAATGTTCGAATCCACATGTTGATGCGTGCGTATGGCGCGCGCAAAAGTATCGTCGGAGCAGTTCTACGGGAGATAGGAGATAGATTCGACGAATCGGGTTCTGAGATCTTCGCCTGTTAGTGGTACATTAATGCATGGGCATGACGTCAGGCAAAAACAAAACTGTTGACTCACCGAGTCTTCCCCGTAACCCTCTTCCAATCCTGGACGAGAGCATGAAGTCTTACAATATCTTATGTCCAACTAACATGGGGAAAGGGGGACAGGGGCAGCTACGGAGTAATGTAATGACCAATGTAATAAGGGGTAATGCATTAGCAATTTTTGCCAGCCACAATACTTTTGCATTTACCTGCAGTGGGTGATTTTGCGCGGGTGGGATTTTTTGACGATGCTGCTGACATATTTCAGGGAAGTGACTTTGAAACTACAATGAGGCGTATCCCGGTCTCTGAATACAAGACGAGTATCTATCATAGAAGGAGTCTCTTATAGACGACAGAGCTCCTCCAGGAGTCAATTGTTCGATACTTCGAAGCAGAGTCGTTCGGGAAGAAATGAATGTAGCGAGACAATCGCCACCAGCGAACAAGTCTCTCCTGCTTTCTCTCGGCAAACGGCAATCGAATCGGAATGATCAAAACTATTTATTGGCATCCTTACCCGATCGATTGACAGCACCATCCAAGCGGACGTCTCTCTGCAACGGCTGGTATGGTAGGGTGGGGTGCCTTTTACTCGCGAATAGGGCTAGGTCCAGCTTAGAAATATTGATAAGCTGCAATAAACGAGATGGAAATGCGGGAAATGCATCCCAACACATCATTTTAGAAGCCATTGTGA
>NW_003211911.1:0-328 GCF_000006405.1 Perkinsus marinus ATCC 50983
GTACTAGTTTTCGTAGGAGTCGACGACGGGGAAATTATAGTAGTGGTAGTAGTAGTAGTCGGGTTAATGCAGTCATTTGAGACCCGACCTGGGGGCTCATGACCAGGAGAGGCCATGGCCGGAGCAACCTGACGCATATCTTCACAGTAGTACGCCACACTACTTGAAGGGAAACACATTCGAGTCGAATGATTCGACCAACTGGAGTCTGCCAGTTCTTACAGTACGCGGTGCGTACTACGCACCCGTACCGGCCTTCTTGCAATAATTATCCCGAGAGTCCAGTAGCCGTAGTGCCACTAGTAGGGCCTCAGTGTATATATCCGTC
>NW_003203152.1:0-1126 GCF_000006405.1 Perkinsus marinus ATCC 50983
TTTTATGAACAGTATGCTAATCTCTCAATGTGCACACTGTACTATAGCGAATAGTGATACAATGAATCATTAATTGTGAGTACGATAAGCGAGAAGAGACCGAGCTCCACACACTCGCGCGTCAAGAGCGCGCGAGCTCCGCCCTTCTCCGAGAAGGCCTAGTTTTACACCTCATCTAAACTGTCAATATCCCGTATGGAATACAGAGTATCTATTGGATGCTTTCTAATACCAGAATCCAGCAAGATTGTATCAATCCCTGCAGTAAAATTACTTCCTCTATCGCTTTTATCGCACACCATTAACTCTCGCTTATTCGTGATCGATCATCGATCACCATCACGAATATTCAGCTGAAAATATATGTACATCCATCATCGATGTATGCATATTTTCAGCTGAATATTCGATAAGGATTCAATGTAGATTGAATCTCAATCTTATTCTGAGTCTTAGGTCATTGAACTTGCTTAGATGAGACAGAGCAGACATCAGCGATTACTTGTTCCATTTTTAAGATATTATGATAACGCCAAAAGTGCTGTTGTAATTTGATAGGCGATAAACTGCGTGAAATAGTGGAAGAAGCATTGAGGGAACAAGCAACGGCTGAGAAGTTGCACGCTGAGGAAAGGGCTCTGAAGGATAAATGTCGGTCGCAGCCTGCGACTCGCAGGAACCACTTGTCCCTCGTGCATCCTTTGATATAGAAAGAAGTCTATTCTATCAAGAAATTAACTAGCTAATCTGAAGGAAATGTGGTATGAGTCGTATGATATACGACATGTGTCGGTAAGAAATCGTCACCGACAATATCAAAATTCTGAGGACATTTAGGGACATTCTTGTTGGTTTCTGCGCACTTCTACCCTAGCTCGTTTGTGAACTTCTAGGATTAGTGAGGAAACTCTTGAGCTCAGCTGAGAAAGCGAACATATTTTCCAACACTGTTCTTTCCCGAAATATTATTCTTGTCAGTCGTGCATGATCTGGCCAAGTGACGTGATGAACGAGAAACTTGAGAAACTGTGCAGCGTTACACGAGAAAACAGAGAGTCGCGAGGAGCGGAGACGATTACTTCACGTATGTGAGAGATGAGCGACGATGCACTACGAGACACATAGC
>NW_003202922.1:0-24568 GCF_000006405.1 Perkinsus marinus ATCC 50983
TCAAACTGAAGCCACATCAGCCGCTGCCCCGCCAACTCGAAGCATAATCTCTGAGAATCACTTAATATGGTCCAAATAGAGAAAAGGATGCCATGGAACTGTAACGATCTTAGTGACACCACCACGGTGATGATACCAAAAAAAGACGATAAGTACCAATGAACGAGACACTGCCATCGCTGTTAAAACGGACAGCAAAAATCCCTATTTCCGGGCTCGTTGTTCACTCTCTTTGGTGAAGCCGAGAACTGTGAAGAGTGAAGGTAACAATGATACACAGTAGTTCGTAGTTTATGATCTGATAAGCAAGTCTACGAACTCCATCGATGAGCCAGAAAATAAGGCAAAACTAGATAATAGGGCAGAAATACTTGCTGGCCCATGTCCCGTTACGCCGTTGACCGGGAGTCCAAGGATTAGGGTAGATGACGGATGGACGAACATTTCCACTCGAAGGCTTGAAAAAAAGGAGTAGTCGACATTGCGCTACTCAAGTCTTCAGCCATATTTTTTATGTTTTTGTGTAGTGAAAGAAATAAATGCGTAATATACCCTGTTTGACAAGGTAGCCAAAAATATACTCCCATCTTTTCGCATTCTCTCCAAACGACCAACAAAGATGGACAATGTTGTGCTCTAATAGTTATGGAGCACTAAACTAGCACTGACTGAAGACGCAGTTGGTGCAGAATCGTCACCAAATTGGAGACCATAGAATCCTTCCGGCTCCGACACGTCACGAGCCACTGGTGAAGAGAACCAACCCGAGGAGGTAGAGGGAGATGTGGCTTTCGTAGAACTGCTACTGGAGCTCTCCACTGAAGAGACCAATAATGGTTTCAGCTTGAAGTGCAGGACAGGATTGTCGAATATACTCAACTCCGTCACTGATGAAGTTCTCTCAGCAGAAGTGGAGTTTCCCGAGGACATCGCCGCTGGCAAGGATCGCGTCGTTGGCATGCTTTTAGTTCTTTGATTCCTCAAGCCTTCACCAGAACTACTCCTCACGAACCACGAATCGGAAAATCCGTTCCGAGGAGTCTGAAAGGGGACCATCAAATCGATTATCCTATGAGAATTGACTCTCACCGTTAACGATGGCTCCCGCTCTGGGAGAGTTTTCTTATTATCGAGTTCTTCTTCAGTGGAGGACTCCCACAACTGCGGATCTGCTACATCGATAGTTGGGTCCATTGTTATGAGAGCCTCTTCAGCCACATCCCTAACACCAGCAATTTCACAAATTTTCAGCAGCTGTTTGACCGTTGCACTTTTAACCTGAACTCGCATCAGCAACCCTAGTGAATCAGCGAAGATAATAGCAGCTTACCGTGGCTACTTTCCGACACTTGTCCCTCAACTCTGGCTTCGCGACCAGAGCCTTTGCTATAGCCGATCGAACCATACGACGACCGCTATTGCCAAGGCGCACTGGTTTCTGGACTGCCTCTAAACTCACTTGTGGTCTTCGGCTTGGTCTCCCATGTGAGCGACCGAGAGAGCTCGTATCGTATTCTATTCTCTCGCTCTCAACGGGAAAAGTCGGCGGAGCGAACAGTGCATCCAAATCACGGGTAAGCGCCAAGTCGATGCTCTGTGGGGTGAACACAGACATTGAATCTAAAGCCTATCATTAGGAAGACGAATCCTTAGGAAAAACACTGAGCGCAGCGATACTGATGGGAAAGTGTTGGTAAGTCGACAGGGATGCTGAGTGCTGCAGAGTGCACAGAAGCAGAAGAAAAAGAAGAAGTTATTGGTCACGATTCCTCCGTGCACACTTCCATGGTAAGAAGAGCTAGCACTAACAACACCACGGTCGGAGAATGTGTCGAGGCGACGGAAAAAGATAACATAATGATGATACAGTGATAACGACAATCAACTGAATATAAGGATGGCAGAATACACACAAGTGCAAAGAAGTCAGAGACGTACAATGTTGAGGCTGAACCACGACTCGTGTGTTTACTAATATTACAACTACTACAACCTCTAGGACAAAAGCGATAGAGCGACAACCAACGCTGTCAGTTACAACAACGAGGAGCTATCTACTACTTGGAGAGACGATAGAAATCGAGCTCATATCTGCATAAGACTCCTCAGCCACAGAGTAGAGTGAGAGAGAATACAACTCAATAATCACCGAAGTTCTGACTGAAATCGAATCCCTGGAGTTCGCCACTGATATCCATCATTCCTAGCTTAGAGGATTAGAAACTCTCCGGCGGCTTCAAAATATCGTCAGCCAATGCTTCAACGAGACTCTTACTTGACTGCTTCTGAAGCCAAAAAGGATAAGTCAGAGCGTCAAGACCAAAGCCGCCAGAGTCTGCCAGAGAGCTACTCGTTGAGACGGCAGCACTAGAACCAGTAGAGGCAACAGTCTGAGAGGAGTTGCCATCTGCCATAGCAGCCGAGTTCGCACCACGGGTATTGCTAGCGATGCGCAAGTGGGCGCCATGAAGAGCTTGAGAAGCCGCGTTTTCCTGTGAAATTTGGATGGCCTGATCCAGAGTACCAGTGATAACACACATTTCTAGCAGCTGCGACTTGGTAGCTTTCTTTATCTGAAAACGACAACTATATTCTAGCCAAAACTCAACCATATTCCCGAATGATAAGAATAATCACAGTCTCATCAGCATTCAAACGAATAAGCCGCAGTCAAACTCCTTTGGCGAGGAGCAAATCGCGCTGATGTCCCACTACTTAAAAAAGACAACTCACACAATCCAAGATCTAATACCCTACATCAAGCACCTTGATCAACACTGCTATGCTCTAACTCTCGATGAACGCTGTGCTTATTACATCAGGTGCCACGGATTTGCACAGAGACCGTAGTTCCGGGTTCGCACGCAAGGCCTTGGAGATTTCCTTCCGAACTCGCTGACGTCCTGTATTGCCCAACGGTAGCCTAGGGTTGACAGGATAAGCTGATGCCATGGGCAAAAAAGGATTGAACGAAATTCCTTTGGTAAGAAGAGTAGTGATGTTGCACGCATATCATGGGCCGCCGTATTCCCTAGTCACGGAGCATCTGGCTCTACAAAGTAGGTTGGTCAGTGTTGTATGGAGTCGACCACTCGGCGATGAACCCGCCAAGTGCGTTTTTCCCAGATACCTTTCGACGGTGGCATCACAATCTTCAGCTCGGAGTAGTGCGAGACTATGCGAGAGTTATCAGAGGTGACGCGTGCAAATGCAAATAAGCGCGCGCCATGATGATCGATTATATCCATTGCCAGACACGATAGTCCAACTTCGGGATGAACCTGGGTAGTTTACACTGAGCAATTGACCAAGGGGTATACGCATTCCGAGCTCGGGAATGGTCCTAATTCTTTATATTGCGCTTATTGGGATTAGCAACTCTGGGAAATATGCTCGCCAGCTTGACTCGCCGCAATTCCGTAGGAAACTCAGTCGAGTTTCGAGGCATATTTTACAACAGCCGAACTGACTGTTGCCGCTGAGTGCTTCTACCTCAAAAAAACACTAGTCAGTGGAACACCCCATTTTTGGATACCATCGAACATATGTCCGCTGCAGAGGCTGTTGCTAAACCCACGACTGCGCAGCGCTTCGCCAAGATGGGTTCCTGTATTGGAGCCAATTTCAAGCCTGGTAAAAACTATTCTCTGCCGCCAGCTCTCATAATCCTATCAGGAACGTTTATCTACTCTGCACTATTCGGGACGGCATTGGGTGTTGGTGTTGCCGGTGCCGACTACATCTTGAGAAACATCAAGGTGAGCTCAAGCCACCCTAGTCTTCTTCCAACTACAAGCGTTGGATACACACCGTTCATTAGGTCCGCTTCGCTGACAAGGAGCACCTTATATTGATGAGCCGTCAGAGGTAATAGAGAAAGATCGAAGATCGGCAGTGATCAAAGATCGAATTACTGGGATCAGCGTATCCACGTCGATGGTAGATACTTAGAGAAGCAAGCAGTGTTTTATCAGCAGCTGGCTGAGGACCAACAGATGCATCGTCTTGCCAGCCTGGCTCAGGAGTAAGATCATTATGATTATCAACTCAAGCTGATTATGATCCACTAGATACGATCCTGTCGCTACTCGCATGCCTTTCTGTCAGTTGGAGGACAAGTACAGGTTCTAGCTTCTAAGTGATGCAAAGAGTGTCGCCACTGAGGGAGTCTATTGTGTGTACAAGTTTTCAAGGACCAGTTTCTAGAGCGAACTTGCGTGTGGGTCTAGTACTAGTTTGTCTTCGGTAGCGCATTGATTAATCCCAGTCGCTACGATATAACCACAGAAGGCGGGCAATCACATTCGCGCGCAAGAGATAATGACTTGAGCTTACCGTGTCTTCAAGGGTTTCTAGCAATGTCTCGACCGCCACCATCATCGTCCGAACCCAGCGAGTTGGTGTCTGAGTCGGAAAGTGATTGGGAACAGGTAATTCGCAGAGAAGAAATCCGTTCGAATGAATATGCAACATCATAGAGACAGTGCATAAGGCGTAGTCAACGTTGGAGATCATATCGTGGTGCTTTACTTGAGCTCATTATGTAGCTCCGTCCATGTTCATGTTCCTGTTTTGCTAGGAGGCTAATGCCCGGTTGGCAGAGAGAATGGAGTCGTTCATGTCCTGTTTTGACGACGGAATACAACCTAAGAGCGTACTGTGGGTGGGGAACCTTGTATTGTCAATTCTTGAGTACTGCTATTGGTGTGCATCGAGTAATGAGCCGGCCAAAGATAGGGACGCACTTCGAGTGTTGTTATCTGGCTAGGAGCCGGAGCAAACAAATTCCGTGCTTGTCGTAGAAATTGATCCGATCCATTGCCACGTACCGTTTGGTGTGCCGTTGGCTTGTGCATTGTCTAAAGACGAGGCTATTCAGGTCCTTGCCAAGAAGGATGCAATAGCGGAGCGAGTGAAGAAGGACAAGGTGGTCTCGAAGGCTCCGACTAAGAAAACGGAATGGTCTTTCGCGGCTGATAATGGAGTGGATGAGAATGTCGATGTAAAAGGGGCTGATGAGACAGGCATAATCCGGGATGCAACAGCACTGGGTAGTTGAGAAAAAAATCGGTAAATATGGAAATTCTGCGGGAAGTTTTGGAAATTCTTACGGGTTTCTGTTCACTTCAACCCTAGTTCGTGTATAAATTCTTCCGTAACAGTGTAACTAGGTCTTCGGTGCGGAGGAGCGGAGCTCACTGAGCTTCTTATCAAGAATTCAGCGGGCTGTTATTGAAATTATTCTCTAAATTGGGTGACTAAAGGACAAAAAGTTGTCGGGGGTTGGCTGGCGTCGTCGACATGGCCGACCATGTTCTATAATAGCAGAAGCCGTCGATAGACGTCTCCAGTGTAAACTGTCTCTTTATGAAGACATGTGAGAAAAATGACTATCGTGGGATTTGACCTTGGGTTATTCGGTCGACGGCTTTGTTACTGACGTACTGAGCTAACAGTTCATTTCTTGTGCGGAGAACTGTTTCGTCAAAAATAAGGTTCGCAAAGCAACAGCGACACTTTCGCTATATTTTTACGAGCAGGCAACGGGGGACAGAATGATAGCCTGTTTGTCTTCTGAATCACCCTGGCCGGGTCGGAATTTTTGCTCACGCCCGCACGCACGCACGCACACGAGTGTTTGTGCGCAGTAACATGAGCTCCGCTCGCTTCGCAATTAGCGAGGAAACTTTCGAGCTCAGCTGAGGGAAGCGAGCATATATTGCAGCACTGGTATTGGCGTTAATAATGGGATGATTGTGCATTACAGCATTAAGTTATGGCAGCTGGCTGATTGTGTTTGGAGAGTCCTTGGTTGATTAGCCGATCAAGATGCGATGCTTGTGATCAGGCACGAGAGAGGGAGGCCATTGCATCGAATCGTCCGGATTTCACAAGTGGAGATTTCATGGCGAGCTCTGTTGAGAAAATGACGAGTAGTAGGGGCTTATGGCATCGCTCGAGTGGCGTGCTGGGAAACTCGAGTTGTTGTCGTTAATGTGATTGGTAATAGATACGAAGCGAGCATCCTATATAGCACCCCCACCTTCTAAGAAGAAGCCTACTACAACGTCCCAGAGAGAGGACGAAGAGGATAAGGTTTTCAACAAGGCGTTGCAAGATATGCTCAACTATGGTAATGATCGGCTGGGAAAGGTCAGCTCTACTGCGAGAGACAATCGCATTCAGCTAGTAGTTGATGGTACCACAACGTGGAATGGCTAAACACTTGGGATTGTCTGAGGTAGAGTCTGCAAGGGAATTCGTTGTCTCATTTAGTTTATCCGAAGACCAAAGACAAGAAATCTAAGCGACAGTATATGGATGCGAAATTTTCGGCTCTAGGCGGCAAGGTATGGTTAAGGGGTCATGTTGGATGATATCGTATGATTTACCGTCGCAGGTTGAGAAGGAGACCGGCCATAATATCACTCACCTCCGAAAGATGCGTGAAGATCGCCAACGACTGGTCAATGCGAGCAAAGAGAAGGTGATGGCGACTGGTACAGTTCCCTGTGGTGACTACATTCTTGGCAGGCACAGTATATGGGCGTGAATGTCTCGACGCTGAAGTATACCACTGTAGGAGATGCTGATAGGGTGAGTGAGCTCGGCGGGTTGTAACAAAATGTGCCAACTTTGATGATATTTGTTCTTCTTGTATGTAGGCACGAAAGAAAGCTGCCAGACATAAACGTGAGGAAGCTGATGCTAAGCTGATGGATTCGGTTGGTGCGGTCTTCACGGGCGGAAGGGGTAAAGGGACCGCTTACAAGGGAGGTAAGGCGATTGACGTACTGCTGGGGCGAGCGAGAATGCTTGAACGGCATTTCGTACAGGTAAAATGAAAGATGGGATGCTCGCTGTGTCCAAGGATATTCTCAAGAAGTATGGCGCTAAGTCGGGCGGGTCTGGAGGAAAATCGAAGCCACGGAGAGGAAAATAGTTTCCAACAACGTACCTGCAGATTAGTGTTGTGTGGCTGGTGGTTTGGAGGACTCACATGTTAAGTTTTGGATGCTTTCCGTGACTAAATGTTATGCCGATTGCAACCACTAAGCGTCCCCGTCTTGAGGGTCTCTAGGAGGCTCGCGCCAGTCGTGATTGCCGCCAGGATAGAACAGTCACATGCACAGTTGGGGGTTATCCGATTCTCCTCTGCGAGTGATGCCGCTGATGATCCGAAAGAGGAACGGCGGAGGCGGATGACGGGTACAAGGACGCGAGAAGAGATGGCGGAGAGCGCTCGGAGATATACCGAGGTATACTTATGGGTCTCACAGTCACGTTGTTTGATCCCCTGATTCGGAGCTCACCATCCTCTTCATGATTGTCCTGAATTTCAGAATACGGGAATAGATCTCGAGTTGGACGATGACGAGGATGATCTAAGTGGCAAAACATTCACCAGTGAGAATACCGACGCGTTGGCGGAGATTTGCTTCCGCAGGTAAGCTCGGTTAGGGATCGATCAACTTTACTAGAGTCGCTGTAGACGGCGACTCGTAATGAGTGGCAGTAGCTATGTATCTGGGTTTAGTAAGAACGTCTCGGAAAGACAACAATCATGTATGCTAGCATTGGATCCATAGATGACAACGTAGCCTCTGAAAGGATTGACTGGAGGAGTCTCACAAGCATAACTCAATCGACCAAGCGGCGGATAGCTTGACGAGCGATAGCGACACCAGTATACACTATGCGAGCAATACATCGATCGTCATATATGATGTCATCATGCACAAAAAGGTCTTGTGGATTAGTGCCAGGTGGGATCTGAGTGCAACTTGATCTCCACCGCGATGAGATGCCTCCGACTGGACTTGAGCCGGTATGCTCATTCAGGGCGCTCGCTCATCACTTGGCGTGATCGATTCTTAGCGCGATCGATTCTTGGTCGACGCCTCTCCGCACAATGGAACCGTTCAGCCCCTAGGTTCCATTTCCTCTTTCTCATCTGGGACCTGGATAGGCCGTTCACCGGTGAAATGACCTCGCATTCTATCGTCTACACAAGCCGGGTTGGCTGGGTCGAAGGGCGCAGTCCGGTCTAGCTCGGTCCAGGTCATGAGCCTGACTCTCACCCACTCTACGGCGTACAGGGCGCGGGTTTGGAAGTTGGTCACAGCTGAGGCCTAATCCTCACTCGAGCGCGGCGTACGCACCGCGGGTTGACCGGGGATGATGGTAGCGCCCTATTTCGTTCCTTGCTTCCCATCGTTTATTGATGGTTCAAGGTGGAGCGCTGAAGGGTGGTTCACCATATGTTCGCATGGTGGAGGTCGCTGTCACAGAGACGCAGCAGACGGTTTCAGTAGGATCTGAGTATGAGGTCCAAATCTGGTCATGATCTAGCATGGCTGGTCACGGTCTTACTTCGTGCATGCGTAGAGGACATCATGCGCTGTGTGATTGCGTCGACGACGCAATCACATAGCGTGCCATCAGATGGTGCGTCACGCGAATGGCAGCCATTTGCGTGACCGTCGCATACGTGCGTCACAACGTGATGGTGCGCGCACTCGGGTGTATACTCGTAAGTACAATTATGTGCAGCAAACAGTAGTGCCAGTATGATCGTATGAGTTGGATCAATCGGGCAGGTTGAGAGATCTGACATCGTGCATTGCAGTCGGCTCTGCACTGTCAGACACCTCAACCCTCAGGCGCTCAACTACAGCAGTACTAGCATTGTGCCAACGCAGTGGGTCGATCAGGCGACACAGCGCTAGGTTCGTCATTTGGCTATTGCAATGGCCCAGTTTACTAGATTCGTCAAGTTAGTCGACTACGGCTCGTAGTATAGGGCAGTAGTTACGGATCGTGGGTTTGGGAAGACGAGAACTTCGATCCTGCAGATTGAACCAATCATACTGTTTCCAGTTTCTGGGAGAAGCCCTTTGATGGGTATTACATACGAACACTGTGACATAGAGCCTTTCCGAAACGGAGAAGTTAGGCGAGAACTTTTCCTCACTCGTTTGAAGTTAAGCTGTAAACACAACTGTGATTATAGGTATTAAAAAATTCAAATTTAAAATAAAAGAATAATAGCAATTATACAAATGGTAGTGTATACTTGGCTGGTTAATCCTATAGTGTATTATTACATTACATTCATATCCGAAAGCTGCGAGTTGAAGCGTTGTATACTTTGAATGTAGCGACGTTATTATTCAGATACCGATTGTACGATCCAGAGGGTATGACAGATCGGAGGTTGAAAGTTCTGGTAAGCCGGGACGCATTCGGGGAGGAAGTATGTACAGAGGGCTCCTCTATACATCCTTCCTTCTTCCCCATGGGTCGTTATTTTGTCCGATTCGGCACTAATCAGTAATTTGTAATTTGGCAGTAATTTGGCACTGTCAGATACGTAAACTCGCCGAATTCCAGCCAGAACAAGAGGAAGCAGAGCTGACTGCTTCGCAATTAGAAGATATCAGAGAGAAATGGGTCGCGCTAAGACGGGATGAGGTCGACAAAGTGACGTTCGATAACTGTGCTTCCTATCAGCCCTAGGCTGCTGCAGCCCTCAGTGCATCACAGAGTCTCCGTACTCAAAACGTGCGGCATAAGCCAGATTTCACTGAAGCGAGCTGTTGGGCTATTGCGTTTAGAGGATGTTCTTGGGCACCCCTAGGTAGAAGGTTACTGTGGTCCGTCAGTTCCATTGGCATGAACCCTGAAATATATGCTACAAATACATCTGGTCTCGTCCACTCTATGACCCAAGCTGCTACGACGGGCGTGCCCTCGACGAGTTCTCCTCCGTCGTCTCCCAGCTCTGGTGAGGTCTCGACAAATTTGAGTGCTCCGCTAGATAGTATTCTTTTCCGGGGGAACTATGGGTTTTGGTTTCCGCTGGTTCAGTGGACTGTGTTGAATGAGCGCACCTCAGAGATGGAGAAGTCACTTTCGACCGAAATTTAATGGTCGTGTGTGAGTTCGTCTGGGTTATCACTAACAGTTTCTTTGCCGGTTTGCCATGAATCTGAGACTATCGTGACGAGAGCGCGCTTCAATGGTCTTTCATTCAGGCACAGGATGTCCGATGCCTGCAGTCACACCAGCAGCACTAGCGGCTCTGAGTGCGTGGATTCAAAAATCATCGCGGAATAACGCTGCGTCTGCTGCTGCTGCTGCTGTGAAACCACCACCAACAACGTAGATTATCCCACGGCATGAATCGAGCTCTTCGTTATGTCTTCAGGCCCGCTCAACCTCCGGCCCATCTCTCAGCGAAGCAGACAGTCAATGCAGCATTGATAGATCGGCTGCGCGCGGAGATGCGAGTCAAGGCAGCATTCACACCGGCCGCGTCGCAGCCCAGTCGGTCAACACCGGTACAGCCCCCTCCTCCACCTGAACGCCAAGAGGTAAGATCTCGAAAAAGGTTTTTGATGTTCCTGAATGCCTTTCTCTCAGTCCTCGACGTCGTCGGGATGGCTTCCAACGGTTCGAATTGCTGGTGCTCTCTGTGCTCACCAAGGTTGCTTCAATAACGATTTAGCATGGAACGACACCGTGCCTGAGGCTGTCTTCCATGCAGGTGAATGACTCGTCCAGCTTAGTTAATCGACTTGTCATTTCTATCTTGTAGGCAACACACAACCGATGTATGCTGCTCGATCTCGGCGAGGTAACTCTAGTATGGCCACTTTCGGCCTATGTGCGACTCACTATAGGGAGATCAAGCTCGCCCTCTCAATGTTCCAGGTGACAATGGGGGATATGCTGTTCATAAAAATGACGGCTGATGAGCTAGTCTGTGCCAAGTCGTAGAGTATCAACAAGCCGTTCTTTGCTGCATTTTCAGCGTTCCAATTTGCCTACAGAGTACTTGGTGAGCACGTTGCGAGCACTTGATCAAGCGCGTGGCGTGCGAGAGACGGCACGAAGGGAAGGTATGGCTTCACAACGATATATGCTAGGCGTTCAAATGTTGTTCAGCATTTCCGACGCCTCCGCCTGAGCGAGTACCATCGAATTCCTCAGACGTCATGCGGAATAGCTCAGTTGAGGCGGCCGAAGTCGTGCCGAAAATCGGTAAGCAAATAGAACGAACAGATTCTTCTATGTGCGAGAAGTGCACATGTTCGTATTGTGTTTCGTCGTATATGCTGCAATGAGGATCTATGACACTCCACTACGGAGTTTTATGAACTTACGTCAGCTTCAGATGTCGAGGTCGTTGGCTCTGATGACGAGGATGATGGAAGTGACGTGTTCGAGGCCATAGTTGTGACTGATGCACCTACGAATGACCCTACCGTAGCCTCGATCCGGGCTGAAGCTCCTCAAGACCAGCGTGCGGATGTTCCAGTCGCGGCTGATACTGTTCGAGACGACCCTGCGAGAGTTCCAGTCGCGGCTGATACTGTTCGAGACGACCATGCGGGAGTTCCAGTCGTAGCTGATACTGTTCGAGACGACCCTGCGAGAGTTCCAGTCGTAGCTGAAGCTGCTCAAGGCGAGCATGCTGAAGCCCCAGAGGTGACTGATACTACTCCGAACGAGCGTGCGAGAGGTCTAGTCGTTGCTGATACTACGCAAGATGAACATGCGAGAGTCCCAGGCGTGGCTGAGGCTTCTCAAGATGAGCGTGCGACACTTCCTGTCGGAGCTACGGCTTTTCCCGGCGAATCTTCGATAACCCCGGTCACACCGGATGATCATCCGAAGGAACCTGTTATAGAGCGAGTCGAAGCTGATGATTACCAGGTCGGGGGTTTCTCCATTGGTGTGCATGCAGCTGATGGGACGAAGGACGGCCGAGACGAGTGAGCTGAAACACTCGGAATCGCCCTCGAAATCGTATTTCTTCTCAGGGCGTCTGTATCCACAACAGCGGGCCCTTCGAGTGGTCGTGCTGTTGAGGAAGCGACAGTAGGGAACACATTGTGTGGCCATGAACAATTAGTACAAGCAGCGGCTGTATCCAGCACTGTGGTTGAGAAGCCGAGAGACACGACGTCTGGCGAGGCTTCCAAGCTGGTCATCCCGGAAGATGGTGAAAAACTCGAGGACAGTATTCTCGAGGAGCTGCATGGGAAACGGAGACTCTCCAGCACAAGCGTACTTGAGTGCACTCCAGCTGTGAAGAGGAAACGAAAAGAGCGACGACGACCGGCAACGAAGAGGAAAGCAACAGATGAAGTGAAGATATCAGTGGCTGAGGAAGGGACAGGAGACAAGTCAGGAACGAAGGTGGTAAGCCAGATGGAGTATCGAGGCTGCCCTTGGAAACGAGATTTTAGGAACCATCGATCACGACTGGTCGTGGGAAGGAAAATAAGGCGAATGATGAAGCTAGATCCGTGAGGGATAGAAATATGATACAGAATTCAAATGCATCTTGTTCCATTGCTGAGGATGCTGCGAAAGAAATAGCGTCAGAAGCGGATGAGGAAGAAGAGGAAGTGTAAGTTGAGCTCGTAGTGTCTTCATCACTCATGCAAGGTTCATTGAGCAAATGCCTCATAGGACTTTGTTTTTTTTTCAGGTTTGCTGTGGAGAAGTTGCTGAAGTGGAAGCTGGATAACCGTGGACGTAGGAAATTCCTAGTCAAATGGGAGGGATACCCTCTTTCTGAGGCCTCGTGGGAGCCCGAAACAAATTTAAATAGGTACGGCGTGATCACGGCTTTTTGCAGAATCGATGGTCCACCATCTTTGTGATCAGTTCCATTGAAATTGATGAGCTGAAGGCAGCAGTGCTAACGAAGCCTCCGTCCATCGGTCGACGGAGTCACGCCAAGAAGATATCACGTCGATTTTGATTGTTGTTATATATTCTTTGTTCTCGTACACGTACTGAATTTCAAAAACTGGACGCCTTCTACTGTGCGAGTTATCACACTATATTATTTTACCTTTCCTTTGGGCTATACTATTGAAATGGCAAGCTGTCTGTAAGTAGAAGGAACACGAGCGACCCTGTCTCAGTTGACTTTTTTGTCGAGTTTGGTTTGGCGAGCAAATGCTTGGGTACAAAAAAGGTGGTCATCTCAGCATTCGCGGAGACACGGTATGAGTAAAACAGCGTCACGACCAGTGGGCGCAATGTATATCTCGAAAAGTACTCCAGTGTTACAATAGCCGTGAATAGAAATGGGTACGGTTTTAGGATTCTCAGCTATATCATTGAAACTTTGAGTAATGCATCGAAAACAGTCGGTAAAAGTTGAAAAATGGCATTTTTTCCAAAGAAGATATTCGAAATTATGGTAGACGGCTGAATTGACCCGAAAATGCCGTACGGGTGGCGATCAAGTATCTCGTCAACCAGATTTGGGAGGGTTGGGGAATGCATCATCAGGTTGGAGCTCTGTGGGTTCTCGACGGAGTCTTGCAGCTTTTGTGACGCATATGAGCTCACTCGACGGGGAGCAGCAGCAGAGGAACGGGAATCGGCTGCGATCAGCGGAATCGCTGTATGTACTCCGAGACTTCCTCCGAGGAACTCGCTATCCAGTCGCTTCGAGAGTAATGCATGGATATTTGTTTGCAGCATCATCATCAACCGTGCCGCCAGAGACAGTCATTGTGACACAGTTGCTCTCAGGCGTTAGTCGTCGAGTGTGGTGGAAGTACTCCTGGCTGTAGGAGATCTACCATGCGTTGCGTCTCTCAATGGATCCGCAGATTCTGTGGAAATTCATCTGCGGCAGAGGTTGAGGAATACGGTTTCAATGAGCTGTGGAAGTGAGATGTTTAATCGTTGGAAAAGTGATGATGTGGTTGCTTAGGAAATATGAGGGCTGCTCTATGGATATGCTAGAGAGTATCGTTGAGGACCTCTCCAGTATGGAGGACGCGAAGCGAGTCATCGTGATTCGAGACCCGATGGCATGTATGCGAACTGTAGATGATGATGCTGCTGCTGTGGCCTCGGGGGGTGACGCTGATGTGGATGGAGATGATGAAGATTGGGGGGAAGAACAATCGGTGGTGGGTTACCCATCTCGTCCATCCTGATGTTTGGCTAAATGTGATGTACTTGTTCAGGCTCGTAAATCACTGGACTCAACGCTCGGCCTAGTTTTGTGGCTCGCTAGGAGTGTTCCTATAGGAGTGAGAATCGTCCTGTTGGTGCCTTCTGGAGCTACCACGGACATGTTCGGAGAGTTCTGCGGAGTCATGCGTCTGACTGTTGGAGAGGTAGGATGTTACTTCAGCTTGATGCAGTTTGTTGTTTACGAGTCCTGTTGCTGCAAGCGCTCCTGTGGTTATCATATCTGATGCCTCTAGGTCCGCGATCTCTCTGGTTCTACCAGTGAGCTGCCGGTAAATCCTTCCGGACCATTGGTGGAGTTACTTGCTCATCATCAAGCTAGTCGTAGCTTGTCCCATACCCGAGGCGGTCTGGTAGGATGAGAGCACCTCGTAATTGTTCATTTTGATAGTTGTCGATCAGATATGTGTCAGTGGCCCTAGTGGCAGTGGGAAGACGGACGAGTTGCGGAGGCTGAGAGCGTTCGTGTCCTCTGGAAAGGCTGTTGAAGTAATTCCATGTTATTCTGGTACACGTACTTTAGGTCCATCAAAGTTACCTGTGCGTTCAGTCGCGTGTTGATATGGTCGTTTCAGGTACGCATCGCGGACGTTGTGGCTGCAGAACTGGGTGAATCTCAAAGGCGACTACGCAAGGTGAACATTGCATTAGGAGGGGAAGTGAAACGATGATAGCAGTAGCAGTCTGCGGCATTCTAAACTAGCTGAGACTGTCTCTGACAATAGACATTAAGCAACTCGAGGATAGAGGCATTCTGAACGCCTCTGAAGGAGCGTGCCACCTTCTTGGGCAAATCACGGCATTTTTGATTTCTCTTCCAACAAGGACAGTTTCCCTTTGAAATTGATAGCCACTCTCATAGCGGATACTATATCAAGAGGAATAGATGATACTCGTGACCATTCCTTATTGTCTGGGAGTTACGGGCTGTTTCTTGGGGACAGTTTATGATTATGTTACTCCATTGCATCCACATTCATGTCTACTGATTTTACTGCGAGTATCTTTCAGATTTATAGCGAACTAGCCTCTTGTTCGCGGTTCTCTCCGACTGTTCCGGCGGTCGCGATGTTCGATGATTGCGATTTGTGGGTGACAAGCGCTGGAAGAGTGATGGGGGAGATCCTCTCGCAATGGACTGCTCTGCTTGATGTGCACAAGGGGGATGTTTGGACGGTGAGTGCTTTGTGAGTGCTCTCTATCGCCTTGGCCAGCAGTCGATGATGTCAAGCAATGAGGAATGCATCTCTCAGGTGGTGACATGCGAAGATCGAGAAGGGCTCCCTGAGTCATTGAGTTGTCGTGTCACCAACTGGATATGTCTCTCTGATGCGCGTCACTTAGCAAATACGTAAACGTTGAGTTTCTTCTCGTCACCTGCTCTGTGTTCTGTCCGCGAGTTACACACGGTGTATGAAAAGCCCTGCTGAAAGTCTCTGACGATGGGGTGGCTATGGCTTATTAACTGCTTACAAACAGATGCTTGTTGTGAGCTTCTACGATACCACTATTACAACCATTGCGTTCAAACAATGGAGATCGGGTATGCTGGAATTGATGTTTGAGGTATCGAGCACATTCCCGCGGTTAAGGAATTCCAAGTGATCAAAAAAGGAAGTGGAGCTTTATCTGCATTTCTAATTGCGCTCGCCACACTGATCGATCTGCATATGTGGTGACTCGCCACTGGCGAGTAGACTTGAATATACAGGATTTAATTTGGAACTGCAAAGCCTATACGCTTGTTGACAAGCTTGGATGATATAAAAACGAGTGATCAGTGGTAACCCTCACTCTAGTCCCCAGCTGCGTGTTTGATTCACGCTTCATTCGGGCAGAGGCCTCCACAGAGGAGGCGATTGAGGCGTTGCAGTCTTGTAACGGCACTTGGTATTCCACGATACGCTCGACTTGATGGTTATTCTGCTGAATATTCTTAGACTAGTACGTTGGAGTTTTTGACAGTCTAAGGCGGGCGTAATAGTTGACTGAGGAACTCCACCATGTGAGCACAGTCTTGGACTTTGTTGTTCTGCAGTTCCTTCGAACCGTCTTATCGAAATGTCGTCGTCAGTGACGGCTGTCGTACCCACGACCTCTGCAGGGGAGGCCGTCCCCATCGCGGTAATAGAAGTGGAACTGTGCACGAGGTTTAGCGTAACACTATTTTGATTGTATATCCTCAGTGCTTGGGCCAGAGACCTGATGACTCGATCCTTGCTGGTCTTTATATGAATGTTGAGTCAAGGAAACGCAGAGGAAAGGAGCGGTAGTATCCACGAACGATTCTCGTTGGTCCTCATCAACGTTATTCAGAGTGCGCTTGGCCGGTGGGTATAAGGAGAATCACAACGTCGAGTTGGTGGGAGAGCCCCAACCCCGAGGGCCTACTAAGCTCGCAGTTGGGGTTAAGAGGAAGGGCCATGATGGGAAAATGTAGCTGGTGTGGGGGCATTCCTATACTCAGTGCAAGTGTTCCGTGCTCTTGGTCGTAGCTGTGCGTGATAATTATGCATTCAGGTACATCTTCCCGGCTTGTGCATTCGATGTGTCGACTAACATCAAGCACGAGGGAGTTATTGGAGCGTTGGAGAAGGCCAAATCTAGCACCGCCACTACTTGTACTAGGGATGGCTCGTTTCACCGAGGACTGTTGGCCTTCTATGGCGTTCAGTGTGATTGTTGTTGTCCTCAGCTAACTGGGCGGACAAGCGTGGAGATCTCATCACATCGTTTGCACCTGTTAAAAAGAAGCGTCAGCTCAATAGTAATAGGAGGGCGATCATTTTAGCTCGCTAAGAGCGTGCGTTATCGCATACTTCGACAACTTGGGCCGTTGTTCTTGTGGGAAACGGTGTATGTGATGTCATTGTAGGTTTCTTGGCCAACCGAGTGACTGATGATCGTATCGAGAACTTCGGTCAAGCTAAGCGCACCTTGCAGAAGAGGCTTTCGGAATTCTCAGAATCCCCTCAAGATGAGGATATCAGATATGAGCTCAAGTCAGAGGCATCGCCTGCTAAGAAGGCCAAGAAGGACATTCCGGAAGGCGTTCCTAAGAGTAGTATTAGTAGTAGTAGTATTAGTAGTAGTAGGAGTAGTAGTAGTAGTAGTAGTAGTAGTAGTAGTAGTAGTAGTAGAGGCTGTGCTGTGCTGTTCACCGTGTGCTTGTTTAGGTGTGTATAGACAAATGAAGGAGTTCTTGCCCACTTTCGATGCGCATGTATCCAAGGTTGAGAAGATCTTCGATCTCAGTCGGGAGCTATTCACGAAGGAACTGGTATGTGATGATAGCTGTTCCCTCTTTCTGTGCTCCTGTGAAATGAAGCCTTGTTTGTTCTCAGCTTAGCAAGGCGGATGTGCAGAAGAGCGACTTGGCGTGGGAGTTATGCGAGTGGTTGAAGCAGGGGTAGTACTGTGCTGCCCCTTATTCGCCCCCGAGAGCTTACTGGGATACTCTTGTTAGAGCTCGAGTTGGTCATAAGTGTACGAAGCCGAATATGGACCCTGTGTTCTCTTCCCGTATCATCCTTGACCTTGGCCGACAGTGAGTCAGGTGCTCGTGGTATCTTCTGATACTATGTGTTTTAGGTTTACGACTTGCCCTGTAGCCAACCGCAAATACAAGGTCCACGACTTCGCCTCGCGTCTTGTCATCGTTATCGGTCTCCTTCGCCTCTTCCAGGTGAGTATTGGTAATCTGTTATTCTAGAAATGTCGGGTAGGGTCTAGGTGATTGTTCTCATTATTATTATTTTTCTTGTTGCTGTTATTATTGTTAGTGTATTTGTTGGTGTTGTCAAGGCAACTTGAAAGTTTCATCCCTTCAGTTACGTCGAGAGAATCGTCTCTCATTCGATGAGACCAACACTTGGGGAGTTCCCGTCCCGGTAAGTGGTTGCTTGGGGTCGATGAGGACTATCTCTGGAGATATGCAATCCGGAGGTTGAATGTAACTTCATTCCTTCTAGCTCGCAAACTCCCTGTGGTACATCTTCAACGGTGAGAACCCGAGCGTGAAGAGAATGTCTGGTAGTACATCGCCTCTGCTGATTGATATTAATCATCCCTCTACTGCTTAGTGACCAGCAACTACAAGCTCTGCTGCTACCTGATTATCTCGATACTGGCACTAGCACAGGCTCCGGCTTGGTCGTTCGAGTGAGTAGAGTACGTTTATGGTAATCGTGGTGATGGTGACACTCGTTAGGTTCTGTCACCTTTGCGAGGACGTCCCCACTATGAAGGACAAGGAGCTCTTTCAGGTCATTCACTGTCACTGTCGATGATATATACGGGTTGTTGTTGTTAGACTCTGTGCTTCTGTGGCATCAAGGTGTCGGGAGGCATGGAGAAGCTTCGAGGGAAGTTGACGGCACCGTTACGCCCGATAATGCTGAATCAAGGTAATATAAGAGGATAGTGGGGTATGTGATAGGTATTGGCTTCAGGTGGGGCTAGACGGAGGCCTTGAATGAAGGGATAGGAGCAAATCACGTTAACGTCTTTCTACGGAAACATTTACCACTCAAGCTAGGTTGGTTCAGTGTTTGTGTAGTTGAGTTGTCAATGTTGTCGGTGTACTGCGCATAGTCAGACGGTTTAGTTCGGATAGAGTATGTCTATATTAGTAAGAACGCGAGAATAGTACTAAGGGGTGATCCCTGAGAGATTCATATGGATTATATATTTGCTTTTTTCCTGTTGGGTGTCTCCTATCCCACGTTCGACATCTCTCGTGCCGTTTAGAGCGATAGCTCGTAGATTCTCTCCGACCCCATCTCGCAGGAGATCCAGTGATATGAGTCAATCCTCTCGAGAATCTGAAGCATTGACCCATTCCGTGGCTTTGGGGGCCTCTCCAGTATAGGTGGAGATCGTGGGCCGGTGAAGGTCGATCCGAAATTAGTCACACAATGAGCACTGAGCCTCTCTTCCTGATGTGTCCTTCGATATGTCGAACCTGAACTTGAGTTACAGTACATTGACGCGTCCCATGTTGATCACTCGTTTCCGTCCTCGAAAGAACTTTTGATGTACTGGTTACTGCCTCGTACTGCCGAGGAATGACTTGTGTTCAGTCGTGGTGGCTCACCGGAGGTAAATCAGTATAGTTCAACTTCAGATTCACTGTTAACGGGACAAAGCGGGACAATGGGTAATAAACCAATCAATCATCGCAAATACCAGGAGCGGGGATTGAACCCGCGACCTTCTGCGTGTAAGGCAGACGTCATAACCACTAGACTATCCCGGCTATAAAACAGATTGTGTGCTGTAATCGCTTGTGTGTGAATCTCGGCCTTGTAATTACGAAGCGTGGCTGAAGGCATCAACGCAAGCATACAGTGGAGGGACAATGTAATCTAATTGCTTTTTGTCATGCTCGCTCTTCGGGTGTCATACACTTGCACTGAACGACCGTAGAAATGAGCGCTCGCCCGATGGTTTGCGACAAGCAAATCAGTTATCATCTTCATGTCGCAACCAAAGAATGAGATGTTCCTTTTCTGCATGTTTAGCAGATCAGTGCGTTGCCTGCTATTACACTTGTAAAAGTTTCTTCTCAAATTTGCGCGAGCGCTTCCGCACAATAATCTCAGGTTGATTCGAACGGGGTTGACTTTTCCTTGGACTCGGAATTGATGGGTCTAGTTGCATTGGTTTCTTCTCCCATCTGCATATGGCAACTTTGCCGGAGCACATAGCCCCGCCTGAATTCTTCTATGATGAAAGAACGGCCGAGAAGTAGTGCGATGCTTCAACATTACCCTCATCATTGTTTGTTCGACCCGCGACCTGATTGCAACACATATGTCGATCGCTGTCTGAATGGTCGTTTGCTCAGATACGCCGCGAACAGTTGTATAATCGACGTCCAGAGTAAGATGACGAGTTGATGATGTTGAGTGATGACCAACCCAGCTTGGTGAGCGCACATCGACTTAGTGCTCTCGAGTCGGTATTCCGGGTGTTGTATGAATGTACAGGTTCTTGATGTCGGAGTATGTTCAGGAATCTCAGAGGGCGTCCTCAGCGAACACTGACATTTCTTCGTTGATATGGGTACATCATCAGCTATGCCAAACGTGGCTCTGTTAGGTTACTGGGTTCTCAATGTTATCGTGAAAAAGAGTATTTCTAAAGGTGGGAGTTATGGAAGGAAAGCGTTTGTCCAACAGTTGTGTTTAGGTCGATGGAAGTGGAGAATTCCTCCAGGGAGACATGGGCTCTACAATGACTGTATAACTCTGATCTACGTTCCTGATGGGTTCGATGAAGCTGGTAACTCACGAGCCGTATCGGCGACTACAGGAACTTTTCCCAGGTCTTGTTCAATTGACTGAAGAAGGGCTGGAGGGCAGTACTACAGTTTTATCCGAAAAGCGAGGAACAAGTAGAAGGGTCTAGTAGGTCGACCAGAGCTCATAGAGGGCTCATGGTCAGGTTGAGATGTTCACAAGTGCTGCTATGCGCTCGGGCTTTGGCAGCGGCGGCGACCTTGTGGTTGACTTCCCTCATTCTTGGAAGGCCAAGAAGCACTTCCTTGTACTATATGCTGGTAGTAAAGGGTGACAATATATAGTGTCACGTATATTGTCGACAGTGTGGTATGCTGTTTAATCCGTCGAATTGGCCATCTTCGTTGGCTCACTATATAAGCTTATTCGCAAGCTGACGGTTACTGAGGCGTTCGGTGCTTCCTTTCTGATTGAAGACGGATATATAAATATTACGTTAACCTCTATCATAGTGTTATGATATACACATTGTGGCTACATATACATATTTATAATATATTCAAACCATATACAAATGATTACTAGACATTTTATACTGTATGAGACAACTTTGGTGGTATTCCGTGTAGGTTCCAACGCCACGGTGCCGCAAGGCCTGATGGGTACTGCTGATGGGAAAGGTTGAGGGTGATTCGGCAGTGCGGAATGCTGGGAGAGTGAGCAGGAATAGAGGCCTGAGGAGGCGGGACCATCTACACGAAGGAAGGGTAGTAGAGATGAGCATCAACTCTGATGGTGGTTTCATCCGGTTGGTCATGGCACTTCAGACAGCAGTGAAGGCACGCAGTTGGACCCAGGAGGAGATCCTTCCCGGGGGTCGTTCTGTGTGCCTTCGCTGCTGACCGACGTCGTGCTCAGGGCCGTGATGTCGAGCATGACTCAAAGTGATTCCCATGCGGTCATTACTCTCACTGACCTCTTACCCTCGGTTCTGAGCTGTGTGTATTACATGTCCTCCCTATTACGTTGATAACTATTCCTCCGATAGTTTCCACTGATCGTCGTAGTTGTTTACTCTGATCGATTTTGGGTGCGTACGTTGGTGCTCGATAGCTGCTTGTTTCATCCTTTTTCTGCTCATGCCATCCCAGGGTAGTTTGTGTGCTACCCGCTGTAGTCCTAGGCTGCTCAGCCTGGCTGCGAGAGGAGGCAAAACTACAACCAAGAAAGCTGTCGTCACTTCTCGTAAATGTGTCGGGAATGTTCGGGCGCGCAAGAAGTCTCCGAAACGCAAGCTGGATGGGTCGAAAAAAGCCCTTCCTCGTAAAGTGAGGAAGGCGCGTAAAGTGTCTCCATCTGGTCCGCTTGAGGCAGCATCAAGCACTGACAGACTAGTCGCTCCTAGTCTGGTGATACGGAGGTCCAAGCGGTCTACTGCCTGTGAACCCATTGAGGGGCGCATCGTTGAGGTGATTCGGGATACATATTGTATCGCAGCCAGTCGGGCTTACTGAACAGGCCTGAGTCAGCTGTGCGCGCTTCCTAAGGTTGTTGTAGTTGGCGCTCTTGAGATTTTTTTATTTGGGGGGGCTACATTAATCGCCTCAGTAATTGTTGTCATTAGGATGGGTGTATTTAATTGCTAAGCGGTGTTGTAGCGTAATGGAAGCGTGTCGTTTTGTGGAGCTGAAGGTTGTGGGTTCAAATCCCGTCTGGATTATTTAGTTGATTTAGTGTTCCACTCGAGGCATCAGTAGAGTTCAGGAAGTTACATCTTGTTATTGCCAAAGTCATTTCAGATCTGCCCCACGATGGGGGTAATGAAACTGAGGAGCTGTGAAGCGCCAACCAGACGCAGTCGAAGGCTCATCGGTACTGCGGGCCCAGAGGAGGGGAATACTGCCTCTAGGCAACTCTACTTGGTGGGTGACAAGCGGTCGTTGGTGAGTGGGATTTCCTCTGCTTGGTAGGTCCATGAAGTTGTCGTGGATTACAGGAGGTGCCTTGGTTATGGATTGTTTATGAAGGACTTCCCCTCGTGTGAGATGAAGATACTTTTTGAGCGCAGCTTTTTCCCTGGGAGCAGCATGCATGGCGCTACTTTATGCGTAGGGGGGGAGGGTACATCATTCGGTACGGTATGGTTGGTGTAGGTGTTTGAGGAGGAGAAGGAGGAGGCGAGCAAGACACGACCGGTCGTCCTTGCTTCCTGTCTCTACCGTTATGACTCGGTCACTAGAGATGCAATGATTTTGCTCTTCGCCACTGCGGACGAACTCAAATTTAAGAGAAGTACGGTCAGTTGACGCTGTTTTGTTAGAGTAGAGCTGAGCTCTTAGGTCGTACTACGTTCTCATGTCGAGGACAGGGCTTTGGTCGCCTCCTCGACCACATGCTGTGCGTATGGTTGAGGGAGCACCGGGAGTGTCGATCTGTTTACGTTGAGATGCTAGACGAGTCAGTGACGAAGTTTTGGGCTAAACTCGGGTGAGAGGTTTGCCTCTTCCCTTCCTTCACTGCGGTGACTGGGGAGCTCTCAGGTACGACAGATTGAGCAGTCGCATTGACCTTAGTCAGACTACCCGAGGGTTCGATGGGACGGAGTTGGCCCGCAAGAAGCTGGGCTCATGAGGTCCCGCGTCAGTTAGGTTTTCTGCAGTTTCCTCAATGACGGTTCGATCGTGCTCTGTGGGTAGCCTTAGAGTTGACTCATTTTAATTCATGCGGATCATTTTGTTGTTCCTATTGCCCATAACACCCGTCCCGGGAATTGAACCCAGGATCTATATAGTGACTCAGATGACTGGTACTGTTGTAGTATCAGGTCTACTACCATTGACGCTTTTTGACGACTAGTGCTAATTTGTAGAGTATGTTAGACTTAGACACATTTAGTATACTTCAAGCCGAAAAAATACCTTTGTCGTGATCGCCACCTTTGTCCTTGTGTTGGCATGGGGGGAACTCCTCACGGCAGGTAGCATGTGATTGGTCTCTATGGTGAGAGGTGGAAGGTTCTTCGGCGGAGAAGTTTTCAATCCGAAGTTCATCTGTATGCAGATATTGGCCCTGCAGGTGAGGACCAGTCTTCTTTTCTTGCTGATTTGAGCTTTAGGGCTGCTACTATTTACTCCTGGTTGCGGGTGTGTGTACTCTCAACCAACTCTGCGGTGTGCCTGTGGCTTTAGTAGTGCCCCTGGCGTACCTGCTGTTGAACAGGACCGTACTTGTCAGATGACGACGTCGGGTCCGCCGATACAGAGAGTTCGATCGTGACCGCAGTTTTGGTTTTCATGATCTATTGGTGTTAGCTCCTTTCTAACGGCAGCGATGTGCTATGGGCATACCTAGGTCGCTTGTACTGAGCAATATTGTGGAGCGTGCGAAGAAATGCCTCGACTTCGTAGGAACATACCACGTGTGGCATTTGGCCTCGACGTGGGTAGAGATGGGCCGTCTGCCGGCTCGGTGTAGAACTACATACATCGTCATGTCCTTGCGTTTGGCTTGCCTCAGTGTCATGGTGGCTATGGCACATCGCGGCTGCGACTGTAACGGTGCTGCTAGCTGAGTAAGGCTCCGGTATATGTCCTGGGTTTTGTCAGATATCTATGCATGCAGCTGGTGACTCGTGAGATCTCACTAGGAGGAGGCAACGCAGTGTTGGAGCGGGGAGAAGTTGGCAAGTCGAAACGCACTGAAGATGAACCTCCAGCAGAGGTGGACTATATTTAATTAATGTGAACTACCAGTGTGATAAACAACTTGTGTAGTGATAGTAACAATAAGCCGATGACGATTTTAGTTGAGTGATCACCGCGTGGGTCGGTCAGGGGAGTTCCCGTAATCGGTCTGAATCGATCCTCACGATGTATTGTTCGTACAGTGTTGCAGTAGGTCTCCTCCTCCGTAGTAGCAAATGAGTGCACTGAAGCTTGGCACGATCGGGGTCGGGCTGAGTACCACTATATGTCTGTGAGCTGAGATGGCCATTGCCTTCTGCCATGCACGTTATCGACCCTCAGGTGGGACTGTTATTATCAGGAGGATCGGGCGAGTTGTCATTCGTATAAAGACGCTATAAAGCAGTGGTGGGCAGTGAGGGGAGCTCAGGTGGGGCCAGTTGTTGTCATACCACGCTCGGGCGAAGTCTGGATTCTTTAGTGTCTCGGATTTGTGGCGTCGAAACTCTTCTATTTGGAGTGTCGAGATTTCGCCAAAACGCAAGAAAAGATGCGCTTACTGAACGGCAAGTCGAATAGTGTAGATGCGGAGGACTATGAGAACATCTCAAAGATTCGGTGGATGCGACG
>NW_003202922.1:24668-25976 GCF_000006405.1 Perkinsus marinus ATCC 50983
CGTCGAATAGCGTTGGTGCCTGGGGGCTCGCGGCTGTATATCAGCTGTGAGAAGAACCCGTCGAGCTGGCTCTATACGGAGCCGATATCATCACGGTTCATTCAAGATGGTGGGGCAGACCACGCATGGGCCTCTGGTGAGCTTTGCTCTTTCAGAGGAAGTGCGTGAGTACGTACGGGCGGTTTGTGCTTGCCGCGATGAGAATTTGGCGATCATACAAGGGAGCCCTCGGGGGGCTTTGGAGCTCTTCGACAACTTGATCAAAGAGAAGAAACGCTTAATACAGGCAAAGCGACTTGAGAGTGTCTGTGGGGGAGCGTCTTCCTGTCAGGACATTCGAAATTGTCGTCTTTTCGACAGAGAACGGAAGCCGGTGTTATCGAAAGTTGTAGGTTTAGTACTCGAGATGCCGCGTATTGTGTGTTCGTATCAGTTGCGAGCCGAGATCGAATCCCACGGCTTGTATTTGGCAGCACCCAAGCGGGCTAGGCTGATGAATTTGACGATACCACATAAGCCTGGGGTCTGTCTAGAAGGCATTCTCTCGTGTAGCTTAGTTTCTGACAGGACCCTGAGAAGCCCCTGAAGTTGGACCTGCTCTTCCCCAAGTTGTCTCTGCTGATAGACACGTCGATTGTCGAGGATAGGGAGGCTATGGAGAGGTTTATGTCCATGACTGAACAACGGGTATGGAATGGCGGTTTTGAAACCTGTGTGCGATGTCGCACCGTTTTAGGCACCGGTTTACGCCCCGTTCCTCTTCACTGGTAGCGAGCTTTTCCCGGAGTACATCGTCGGCATCAATTTATCCGATCAATGGCGTCAATTTGTGATGGACCCATCGCTAGGAGAGTAGGGCATCTCGTCTCAGGGTTGGCTCATGTTAGTACGCTGTACAACGTTGATGTGAAGATACGTATTCCGGAGGGCTGAGGATGATGAGATTGTTCAATACAATGAGCTCGCCCCTGGTAACTCGTACAGAGTAACACTGAAGTGGTGGAAGGCTAAACTTGGCCATCTAGCAGAAAGAGATCTGCCTTTCGTAGGGTTCATATCTCCTGTGCGGTAGGATCCTTGATGCCTCAGGTCTTGCGTATTGTTGGCTTCACGGAGAGCCCCTTGGGGGACCACTGTGGAGCGCCTATTGTTGAGGTCGTGTCCGATTCAAGAGAAGTGGGTGAACCGAGTGCTGCACAGCTCTGATGTCACGTTACACGATGTTAGCGAGGTGTGGTTTCTGTATACATCATTGATTTTCGTTCATTCAGTACTGGTTTAATTAGCCAGTGTCGACACTTTCGACCG
>NW_003202922.1:26076-27024 GCF_000006405.1 Perkinsus marinus ATCC 50983
GTAAGTATGTTAGATACTTATGTACGAGAAAGTGGACAAGGACTACAGCATAACAAGAATGTTGATGACGAGCTCGGAGGACGAATACAAGGTAAGCCAGGGGTAAGGGTGTAGTGGTCATGATCATTCTCAGCGGCAACGGAGAAGATGAAAGTTTACAAGTATGTTGTTGATGACTCTATTGTAAGAGTTATTCAATGATATCTGTGAGACATGTGTTTCGGGCAACTAGCAGTGTTGTGTTCGTAAGTGGTGGTGGAGAAGAGGCTGTTCTATTCTATAAAAGTAACAGCATACAGTTCAAAAACATTACAACTTTCCAGGAAAGTCTAACGGCCTGCATTCACTTCGTCTACGGACACTGATACGACCTACTGCATTCACTGCGCCTACGATCTGCTATCTCTCACCACAAAACCTCGAAAACAACAGCGAGAGAAGAGTTGGGCGTTTCGAGGCAAACTGAAACCCCAGAGATGTACATCCCGAACCGTTCGTGTTAACCCTCGGGCTGATTTTCATAGAAGACATTCGCCTTTGTTGTCTTTTATTTCTGTTCCGAAGGTGCCGACAAGCTTCACGAAAGACTCGAACGAAACAGTCACCGTATTTTCAGAGAACGGCGATCGACTGGTGCCTCAGTGTGACCATGTGCCCACGTGCTGAGATAGAGCGCACGGAAACTTTAGTATGTGTCAAGCGGAAAGTCTTCGTTGTCGAATCCTGAGCTCGACCTGGGGGGCTGCAGTTTCGGCACAGTCGATGCTGCTGACGAAAGACCCCCTGCACGCATGCGTACCTATCACATGGCTGTGGAATCTGGAAGCGCGGTAATCTCGTGACCATCATCCTCGAATCGCCAACTCGACAGTTCGACGTATTCCCAGTCCTCACGGTGAGAATCTCACCTGGAGGTCTCCACGCCGACGTTGAGCATCTCCATGGTCG
>NW_003202922.1:27124-28736 GCF_000006405.1 Perkinsus marinus ATCC 50983
ATCATCCTCATTATCGCTCATGTATCCTACCGCTTCCTTGCCAGCTCTGGCCAAGGTGGCATACTTAACATACCTGCGCATCACCGCGCGACTTTGCAAGCCACATCGGACGCACCTCAGAGTTTCGAAGCCACCATTGCTGCCCGGTCCAGAAGAGGCATGATTCAGACCAATGAGCACGATGATGATGAACACGACGAGACCAACCGCTACCCAGGCCGCTGAATATAAACTCTAACCGTCAGCGCCGAGCATTTCCGGCGGTACCTTTAGAGAGCGGGCTAGAGCTAGGGCACGGCACCTGGGCCTGGGCTGGGACGAAACCACCTTCACAAGTATCGCCAGGGACTCTACGATAGGCGTCCGCGAAGTATGCACTCGAGGATGTGCATTCCATCTCTTCTGGTGTTAACACCTACTGTGGCCATCAGAGTCGAGCAACAAGCATTCAAGCAGGCTCAGATCGGCAGGCTACCACTGCTGTTACCGCGTCAACATCGACTGGCTTGCATTCAGTTTCACCCAACGTCCTCGCGAAGCCTAACGCGCAATGATAGTCCTCCAAGGTGCATGGACAGTTGTTCTTGAAGACGGGCCTTTCAAACTTTTCACCTAAGCTCTGCATTCCTGAGTGCACCATTAAGGGCGTTTACCGTTGAAGCACTTTGCATGTGGCTTTCGGCGGACATAACTGGTGATGCGTCCGAGAAGGCACGAACCAGTGGACACTCTGAGGAAGTGGTAGATACAGACAGAGGTTCGAGTTGCGATTGCACTCACAGGCCAGCGCTGGGTATCCAGGTTTCGTAGTCGCTCGATGGGCCATCAGGAGCCCAATAGCCGCTACATATTCTTGGCAGAATCGTCGAAAAGTCGAGATGATAGAGTACACCTGTGTGGAGGTATCGGGTGGGGCCATCCCGTGATTTTCACCCTGGTAGTCTCGCGTGCCGTATACGACGAATTTGGTCGATGCCGCTGAGTCCGATGTGAGAATGTTGGTAACGTGGAAAGGCTCTGCGCCCAGGTCGAAATCATACCTTCGGAAATCGTCAGGCTTCAGCATCGGCTGCAACAGGATGAGATTCAGTGGTGAGGCGGTTGATTCGCAGATTTGTGTCGATCAGTGTCCTATATAGTGTCGGTACCAGTCAGACCCCTCGGTCCATGAGAAAACAATACTGTTAGTTTTTCGAGTTGCATCTGCCATCACTATCAAGGCTCCATGGTCACCAATCTCATAAGAGTATGAGCCTTGGGAGAAAGGCGATGACAAGCTACTGTGGTGGCCTCGACTCACCCGCATGGACTTCTTGCCATGTGAGGCCACCATCACGGGAAAGATACGTGTTGATGTCATCTAGTTCATACCGTAAAAAGGGACCAACATTGCCTACAGCAAACGCCTCGCTCAGGTTCAGACACTAACGCAGTGGAAAGGCGTCACCCATAGCTAGAATGATCCCAACTGCTGCTTCCGTTGCATATATGGGCATCGATACAACTTCACTGGAAACGACATGTAAATGCACTGAGCATCTGAATAACTCGCGGTCTCGCGAAATCAGAAGTTCAAGGGAGATTTTCACTTTGCCTTAGGGCATTCTATTGG
>NW_003202922.1:28836-49439 GCF_000006405.1 Perkinsus marinus ATCC 50983
GCTCGCCTTCTTCCTCGGAGAAGGCCACGAGAGGGTCATCGACATAGTTGGCTATATAAACACCGTCCATTGACACGATACGTTCTATGGCCACTTCGCCGTCCTCGTTGCTTGCCTGAATCGCACGATTGCCTTTACAGTGATTGGCCGAGAGTAGCATGGACAGTCGAGGCAATCATCTCTCCCCTGCTTACCACATTGGGCAAGCTAAGAGAGAATAGTGTTCCCGTTGCATCGCTTGCGTAGATGTTGCCAACCTCTCGACCGTTTTTCCACCCGTGATGGACGTGGAGCATGACAAAACCTGTGATTGCAACGCATGCAATGCGAAGGTCTAGGTAGCGCACCGTGGGCGGCGTCGAGGATCGTGTAGCTGTGTTGTTCCAGTGCTACCGGGATCCTCGCTGTAGCGAACGATTTCGCGCCGTTGGCTGATACTTCCAACCGAACGGTGTTGCCTGAGACCTCTTCCTCTGTGAACACTCCGCGAAAGGACCTCACTGCCGGCCACGGCTTTAGCCACGAAGAGGTAATCCTTGGTCATGACAAACTTGTTGCCACCGGGTATGAGAGTATTGACCGATTGCCCTAAGGAGAGACCGGTCATGGTACTGTTAATGCTCGTGCGTTGTGAGTTTCGAAATCGAAATCGGGCGGCTTCCATTTCGAATTGAGCGCTACCGTTGTCATCAGTGCACGCAAAGTCGATGTCTGAGAACCATCCGTGGAGATGTGGTTGGTCTCCAGACTTCTTCCTGAAAGTCCGGTATCGTCTTCGTATGCGAAAGAAGTCAATTGAGACAAACAGGGAACAGCACGTTCACGGCTATAGACTGGAATGACTCGGATCAAGCGAGAAAACCTTTGTGTCGTGATGGAACTTTTATTCGATAACGTCTGGTTTTCTCAGTCGACCTCAAGAGCTTCCTCGGTACATTATGAAGACTTACACATAACTTTGAATAAAAATGTACAAAAACCAACAAAAATTTTCCACAATTTTCATTTTCCCATAGTTTCTAGTGAAGATGAGCTCTTGTCCTGTGATCTCACTTGTGATGTGTGAAATATATCCTATTGGCAGATCCGAACTTGGTAGATCCCCAACTGAACTGGACAACATATGATGCTACTATAGAGAAAGTCTTGCCACCGTCCTGAGGAAAGGATCCTCGCTCAGCTGTTCGTTGGAGGATTTTACACTGGTGCGGTAGAGAGCGTGCTGGCAAGCATTATCAGGATCTCGCTCATGCGTGTGGAGATCGCAGGATTTGCTCCAGGAGGATACGAGAGCCGACCTGGTGAAGGGATGGGAGATTCGTCAAAGGTCATCGATGTGATCTGGTTCGACTTTGAGTCAGTTGGGTGGAACAAGTACGTATGAAGGCCCTGGTGCTTGATAAACCTCCACGACTTGCCTGAATCCTCACTGAGGTAGTGCACCTGTTTCGGCGGCTCTACCGTCGAGGATTAGTGCTGTAATCTTACGTGCTTCACTCCTACTAGGAGAACGACATTGTTGTCGCTGGGATGCGGTCCAATCAGCTTTATTCGGTCGCTGTCAGCAGGCATCTCATTGACACCAGTTGTTCGCCTGAATACCGCAGTTTCTGTGCGAGTGTAGAGGAGTGGAAGCATCCGTCCAAAGGTCAGCTGAATTCACGAGTCTTACGTGATAGACTTTTGGCCGAGACCATCTGTTATTTTCTGCCAGGACAGGCCGGAGTCGGGCGACCTTGCAGGCCTCCAGCGTTAGGCTCAGGTTGCTCTCTCGACTTACCTGTACACGTGTCCGTTCTCTGTCCGGAATAATATGACTTCTTGTTTTTCACCCAAGTACACGATATCGGCTATCGGACTGTCGGGCGACTGAAAGGTTTTCAATCTTAACGTGTGCTGCTACTGCGATCGACCCAGCACGAAGTGAGTGGTCGAGGAAATGCTAGCCGAGAGCGAGAGATTTGATATTGCACACGAGCCTGGTCAGTGGCATTCGGACTGCAATGTAACTCCTAGGGGAAAACATGTCTTACCACATCTTGAATGGCGACCTTGGGTTCGCTCGCAGATGAGGCTTTACATCTAGAGACACCACAGAGATGGAAGATGAATACGAACAGCGATACGTCGAACAGCATATGGAGTAAGAAAGGAAACGAGTGGAATAGCTTCAGAGAACCTGCTCGGAATCATCGCAGGTTCTAGTCCCACATCCGTCATTTTTTCCGTCAATATCGCTTGAAAATCTACATAAGCGAACGAGATGAGACTACTGTGCTCATGTGTTTATCTTCCACCAAGGAAGTATCCAAATCGCTCCTGTTCATCGTCTGGAAAGGAGATAGGACATGGGCTGATGTGACACCGAAGAATGCGGTTGCTCTCCTTTAATCGTTTACTGGTACATGGATATTTCTGAGACATCCGATAGACACATCTCACATATCTTGGGGTGAATTACAAAATCCAAGGAGGTTTGTCGCTCGCCCTCAGCAGTTCGGGTTTCTGGTTGCCTTGGGTTACAGCTTTCACCCGTGTAACAGCTCGGGTTTCTGGTTGCTTTGATAAGAGCTTTCATCTGTATAGCAATTCGGAGTTCCGGTTGACTTGTCGGGTTTCGGGTGGGGTTTCGGGTTTACCCTTCAACTCTTCTTCCTTGCATTTCGTATATCAACTCATATCTTGGCACACTTCTTGTCTGCATCTTCGAAGTTTTCCGTTTCATCTTTTTTACCCGGATTTCCAAAAGTGCAGTTCCGACCATGTTGATCTTCCACCCAGCTTCGTTGCTTTCCAAATGGTATCACAGTCACTCATCGACCTCTTCGGAGATCATCTTGTTGTTGACGACGGACGCATGGTGGAAACAGCGTCTGCCCTGGAAGGTACCACCGGCCTCCATTCCCGTTATCTGCAGTCGATGTTATTCTGCTGTAGGTTGCACAGCAGTTGGGATTTACTTCTCGGCTCACTGGTGCCCACCTTGCCGACGATTCACTCCCGAATTGGCGCGTAACTATACCGAGCACTACGTCAAGAAGGGTCTTAAGATCGTCTTTGTTTCCTCTGACCGGTCCGAGGCGGCATTCAATGAGTACTTCAGTGAGATGCCGTGGTTGGCATTGCCTTTCAACGAACGTGGTATGAGAGATAAGCTATCGAAAAGGTCACAACACGTTGACCAGCACACGTGGAACTCTGTGTGGGTGCAGGTTCAAAGTGTCGGGCATTCCTATGCTCGTCCTTGTCAATCCGGAGGGTCAGACAATCACCACTGACGGTCGTGGTGCTGTCGCTGACGACCCAACAGGGGAGGACCTTCCCTGGATTCCAAAGCCGATCACTGAACTACTCCCAAGGAACTTCATCGATAAGGACGGCAAGGAAATCGATAGAGAAAGTCTGGCAGGGAAACATCTTGGGTTGTAATATGAAGAGATGTGAAGCGGCTGGTGGGCGGAAGTTGGGCTCTTGTAGATATTTTTCGGCGCACTGGTGCCCACCCTGTAAGAAATTTACTCCCTTGCTGACCTCCTGGTATACACATACACGTCCTAAACTGGCCGACAAGTTTGAAATCATATTCGTGTCAAGTGATAACAGTGAGCAGGAGTGAGTACCATTCAGCAATCATTAACGGTTTACTATGGATGCCTGTAGGTATCGTGAGTATCTTTCTACTATGCCGTGGCCGGCAGTTCCGTATGACCAGCAGGCCGCTAAGGGAGCACTAGAGAAAGCTGTTGGGGTAAGTGGACGAGTTAAAGAGGGATCGGGTTGAATCTCACGTCAGGTGAATGGCATTCCAACTTTAGCTATTGTCTCTCCCGAAGGCAATCTTATCACCGCTAATGGTCGTGGAATCCCAACTTCTGATCCCAACGGCTGCTTCTTCCCGTGGATCCCCGAGCCGTTAGGGCATGCACTGCATGTCGTGAGCTAACCACTGGTTATAGGTACCACGATCTTGACGCTAACCCGGACGGAATCAATGATAACGTATCGGTTTGTATTTTCTTTGGATCGGGATGGGACTGTTCAACTCTAGGCGCCATCAAGAAGGATGTAGTACTCTTTCAACTCTCTAGAATGCCACGCCAGAGTGGTGATAGTAGTGGTGATAGCAGTGGTGATAGCAGTAATGATACCAGTAGTGATAGTAGTGGTGATAGCAGTAATGATAGCAGTAGTGATAGCAGTAGTGATAGCAGTAGTGATAGCAGTAATGATAGCAGTAGTGATAGTAGTAGTGATAGTAGTTGTGATAGTAATGGTGATAATTGTAGTGGTGATGGTCATAACTCCCGCCGAGTTCGGTTCTCAGAGACAAGTTATATTCAGGTTTTCCATCCAATCGCCGAAAAGTTAGCATCCTACGACGTCAGTCTATACTACTCCACCCATTTTGATGGTGAGATAAGCGAACAGATAGCCGGGGCCTGTGGGGATATGGAAGAGCCCGGGGATAAGAAAGCTACTATTCTCGTCATTGACATTCCAGATCGGGGTGGATACTATTTGTGCGCCGAAAACGTCGTAAGGGCCCTTATGTGAGAGGCTCAGTGTCAAAATTCTCCGTATTGGCTTTAGGAGACGCTTACCTTGGCCGTGTTAGAGGAAGCTTTTGAGAAATACCATAAGAAGGATGTCCCACGACTGCAGATGAGCTAAGAATTGCTTATAGTATCACTGGAGAGGTGGAAGCGTTTATAAAGCCTATCTGATCGGATTTGGAAGAGATTCTTGTTTATGCAGTCGAGCGAACTTGTTTTTCCTAGAGGATGTTCCTATTGCGTTCGGTATCATCGCTCGACAGCTAAGGGGAAAATGGTGAAGTCGTGGAGTAGCATAGAATGCATCGCCACAGTTCCTTGTGCTCGCCTATTATGTTCCGAACTCGCGGTCGGGGAGTGATGAGGGGCGGCCAACAGGAGGCGCATTTCTGCCTCCCTGCTGTACCACGACGATGTATACTCCCGGGAGTAGCGGGCATCTAAGTTTTGGGTGTGGACTCAAGATCACTTGCTCAGCAATGTTACTTCAGGATTATACCAAGTCGAGGACAGTGCGAGACTAATTAGGGGGTCTCCGAGTGTGGCGGTGGGGAATAGTCTCATCCATGTGATTGATTTCCCTCTGATCGAATCAAATATTCCCGCACAAATGTTCCATACCACACCTTGACATCCTTGTAAGGGCGGATCAATAACGCAATGCACTAGTCTTCCTCTGGACAGCTTTGATAAAGTACATACGATTCAATGGATTGTATTCAATGCAAAAGCTATTCAAGAGTACAAAGAGGTTATTCGACAATCACTCACGGTCAATTTGAAGAATAAACATTAATCTGTCGAGTGATTTTGCAATGCACGAAGTGAACTCATTCGACTGCTGGAACTCTTGCGGTTGCGAAGAACTGCCATCCTAGAAATGAGAGTGTCTATGTCCGAGTCAATTGTATTGATAAGAGTCGCATCCTTCTGGTCTACATCGGGGAAGGGGATCTCTAGATGGGCGGAAGCTCTCGCGACAATCTCAGCCAGCTCAGTAGACTCGGCCAAAGGAGCTCTCTCTTCTTCTTGCCATTCGTTGGGCTTGGGGATGGCAATTGCTACGAATACGCGAACAACGACGAAGAACTTCTCCAGGATTATACCCGCACCTAGACGGTGAACCATGGAAGCATCCAGCGCCGCAAGAGTATCACAATGGACGATGAGGATGAATACGTTGATTGATGCACCAAACAGGACCATACCGTTGAACACGTTGGCCCAGAAGGAGCCCATGGCCTCTTTTCGTGGATACGGTCTTCTACTCGAATTCAGCTTGATAGCATCAAGACTGAACTCCACCAGATTGTTCATATATGCGAGAATGAATGCAATCGGGAAAAGAGGACCGAATGCAACCAGTTGAGCTAGTTGGATGGCCATCTCTAAGTATTCACGCCAAAGTCCCCACTCTGGGAGCTCGTGCTGGGCTGCTGCTGTGAGTGGCGCCAAGTGCTTCCTTTTCGTCATCAGCCGCGCCAGCAAAGTAGGGACCGCTTCAGTGAGTGCTGACACCACCTGCCTAGTGGTGAACATAACTGTGACCTCTCGGCTCAAGCGGTTGAAGTCAGAAATGACAAAGGCCATCCAGATGGGCGGGACGAACACGTTGAAGACCTCAAAGATGATAACCTTCGAAGCCTCCGACGTCATGAAGTTCCTATCGTCGACGTGCCGCTCAATCCGAGTGAGCCAGCTGGCCAACTTGGCGAAAGCCGATGATACAAGTAGACGTAAGAGTGAGAAGAGAACAGACACTATCATTGGGTCCACCAGGTAAGTTCGCTCGATATGCAACGTCCACATTAGCAGCCCGCATGATCCGAGTAAGGACAGGCCTAGCAGTACCTGCAAATCACAGGGAAATGTAAGCTCGGGCTTATCTATTTCACAGTGATAGAACCTAGAGTTTCAGCGAGCGACTATCTGGCGACCGTTTATAAGAACGACGAGTCGGTTCAGGCGCTGTTAATTTAGCAGAGTAAATGCCAACGGGACGGATCCCCTTTCTCATGAAGCCACTATATAGGTGGCAGTAGGGCCCATGAAACCGAGCCTCTCCGAATGCCAAGGAGAAAAAGAAGAACCATCAGTACTTACCGCGCTGATCAGTCGTCTCATGACCAAGCCCAGGTGACTCGATGAGACAGAAGCTTCAACGTAAAGGCTCTGAGTTGGAATGTCTTCGAGTATTTCATCGATAGCGTGCGATCGGAAGTGCTTCAGAGAGGAACGCGGCTTGTCCCATTGCCGCTTTAATGAGGCTCTGAAGTAAATACCAACATCGACGGGATAAAGCCGATCGAATCCGACTCACTTTTTCGTCACCCATCCCACATCCATCAGCAGTAGTCCCCACAGGGTTGTCACCCCACTCATGATGATCCATTGAGTGTCCTTACTAAGAGTGTTGGGGAGCGATACGGTGATGCCAAGAAGGGCGGGCAAAGCTAACCATCTGGTGTAGACCGAGAGGAAGCCGAAGTAGTAGCCTACAGAATCGCCATAATACCTGCAATGATAATAAAGAGCCACGTGCGTGCAAACGTTTTTCTCATGCATATGCGTAAAGAAAATAATTTCTCGGCGAATATTCGTATGATTTTCTAATACGATAAATGTACTGATAAAAGCACTTTACGTACAGTAAACACCATAGTAGTTCGCCTACATGTTTAAATTCCTATAGTCTTTGAATAAACCAGCACTGCGGCGTTCATTGTGCAGTGGGAAGACGTCTCGAACGATACCATAGCGTCGAAGCACTCGAACAACCGACACTTCATGCAGCATCGACTCCGTCCTCTCCCGGCCAAACTTCATCGCCTCTGGGACTCGACTGTACTTCTCAACGACTTCTTTCACTGCTTCTCTAAGTCCCGCTTCGTCCTCTGCAGTCAGCGAATAGAGGTAAGCCGCAGTCGCCTGTATCTCGACTGTTCCATACGTGTCTCCTTGGATCGGACGTTGAAGTTTGAGAAGAAGGAACGACAGTTTCGACTTGGATGACCTCTCCTGTCTACACTCAATGCCTCGTTTCCTTAGAGCCTCTTTCAAGCACGCTAATAAGCCCGCTGACATACGCGCTGTAAGGGTGATACAGATGGACATCGTACGGGGCTGTCGAACATCTACTATGAAGAGCAGCTAGCAGGAATAGGAGCTTTCCAACACGACTATTCACCCTATACAAAAAAGAACACTTGATTGTGAATCGACTTCAGTAGAGCTACAGCGATAGGAGTCAAACACTTGCAGTCATTCAGATTACATTCAGCGACTCTAATCTGAATTCACACTTCCACCGACTCACACCGCCTTCCTATGTTCAGTAACATTCAGATACCATCACAGTTTTCACACCACACAAGCCCGCCCTGATCAGCATGAGCATTAAAAACGAACTACAATGGGACGTAGAATTTCCATGCAAGGCGCTTAGGACCGAAGTCGTGAACATCGTATCGGTCTCCTACTTGACAACACTTCCTCAGAGAATCCGAAACGACGCCGCAGAGAGTATGTCCACACAAGGCACCGTGAGTGAAACATTGCTTCTCCGGCAGCTTGCAGTACGGCTCAATGATAACCGCTAGACAAGGGCTGTGATGATGGCCGGTGTATTAACCAGTTCATGACCTACACCCAATGCTGGAGCGGTATCCATAGCGAGTGATAAACCCTGTCATCTTTCCGTGACATAACATAGCACTGTATACTGCTCATTGAAACGCTATATTTCATAGTGTTAACGTAAGGCTCACGCCAGGCCCTTTGCCCAGTCGAATGCTTCGAAGGCTTTCCTCAACACTTTCATATCCTCATTGTATCTGATCAATGACTCTGCCAAGACAACCGCTTGAAACGAGCTGCCCGAAAATATCATTTTCCAAGTATTGGTAGAGCCTCTGCCATCCAACTCACTTTTCCTCACCACCGTTGCCAGGCTGATCGTAGTGCACCAAACTGAGCTTGTCGATTTCGAGCATACCAGCGATGGTTTGCTGAGAAAAAAAAGCTCAGGTTCGCCCTGCAGTATGCGACTCACCAGCCCATAGTCCCAACGGAACTCCTTTGCCTTGTCGATTATGTGTACTAGGCCCACTTGCAGGCCGAAATCAACGTGCATGTACCTGGGGAGTCGCTTCCAGATCAACGGCAGCAACATTCACTACGGAGAAGACGGCGGTATTCCCGAACTGCTGACATCGCTCCGCCCTTTGCATTCGACTATTTTCGGCTGGTTACTCCACGTGTCACCACTCAAGCTCATGCCCTGGCGAAAGTATCTACAACACAGAGGTTCTCGGGAGGCCATCACAGATGATGCGACGGCCTACGACTCGAGTTCCTTGACCCTGTCGTGTGGTATGGGGAAGCACTGCATAGTCGTATGAGCCCCTCCACCCAGTAGAGCCATCACGTCATCATCTGATCACAGTACAGCTAGTGACAACATCACAGACAGAAGCTCACTTTGGGGAGGGGTTTTCACCGTCTCGATGAATACTGGTACGCAAGGAGGGTCCATAGTAGCGTAGTAGTGTACGAGACATTTCTGAACAGTGTCGGACATTATACACATAAAAGATGACAATATAAGATTATTGAGAAAATTCTCATTGGTATTAGTACATTTCTACCCTAAATTGTATGTAGTTAAGGAGCTCCTGACCTCAGCTGAGGACTTCAAATTTATATTCCAACACACTTTCGGGAAGGCGAGGTCGACTGCCTATCACAGCAACTCGGTAGTCAAAGCTATTTCACCAGAAAGCCAAACCGTTGGCGAAGTGAACAGTCATCACAACAGCTCCTCACCTGGTAGTTTCTGATCTCCTCAGCCGTCTCCTCATCAGCCGTCCTTAGCGATGCACAGTGGTTTTGAGGCACTATGATCACTTGCCCTTGCAGTAGCGTTGACTTGTAGCTGACCGCAACAATACAGTTGAATCTCCCATAGAAAAAACCCCCCGGTACTTGGCCATGCAGATGTATACTCTCGGGCTCACTGCGATTAGCTTCTCCTCGCGATTGCGGGCCCAGCTCGAGTGCTCCATACCTGAACGAAATATGGAGACCTCAATACACTGAAACTTCACAGGATTCACATCTAAGTTCGGACAGTGTGGGAAATACGCACATGCTCAACTGCATATGTTGGTGACACTATGGAAATTCCGAGGAAATTTCGAAGTTGCTGTACATCCGAATTCGTATGTCAACTCCTATAATGAGTGAGGGAACTCCCGAGCTCAGCCGAGAAAAGCCAACACATATTCCAACACTAAACACACTTGGTGACACGATAGAACTCCTCATAATAAAAGCTTACATAGATCACATTCACGCTGGGTCCTTCTAGCCGCCCGTCTCTCGCCCCTCTCCTCCTTTCTCCTCGTCTCCTCCGACACCCATCCCGTCCCTGATCACAGTCCATCTCAGCGGTCCGCAGGTCCCCGATGGCCCTACCCCTATATCTACGTTTCTTCTCCCTGGACAGCTCAGCCGGCATGCTCTCCGTAGGATTCTCACCGCCTCCTCCCAGCTCGGTAGCCCCAAAGTACTCATCTTCATCGGCGCTTCCTTGAAACCGTTTGTTCTTCCTGATATTTTCCGCCAGGTGTTTGTCGTATTCACCACTTCTGACCCCTCGACCAGCCCTCTCCCTAAAAGAAAAACTCACCCTAGAGCCGTCGAGTAGCCCTCTAAGCACTGTCGAAGGAGCTCCGAGACGTCCATCTTGTCCTCATCCTTATTATCCTCTCTCGCAGAGAGCATCTTCGCCCGACTCGACCCGGCGCTTCCCAGTGCCTATCCATACCACTCCTCCCTCTCGTATCTCTACACCCCACTACTACCCCCTGGCCCTTCAGGGTCTCATCGACCACAACCGTCTTAGTCGCCATCAATGAGTTGAGCCGCTCGTACTCCTCCATGTCCCCAGCTAGCATAGCCCTCATAGCTGCTGCCGAGACCTCGTTGGCATCCAGGCCGTCCGCGTCAACTAAACTCAGCGACGTCAAGTCTATCTCCGACCCCCGCCCCCCTACTACCTTGCCCCTTAGGACAGGCCTCTTCCCCACGCCCTTCACTTCCGTCTCGCTTACCATGGTACTTATCAGCCAGTTGGGCCAGGTCATCTCGAGGGGCCCTAAGGAGACTCTTTCTGTCCTAAACTCTTGCCCAACCCCTCACCTGCCGCGTGGTCGGCGCTTCTCCTCCTCCTCCGATCGGCTCCGACTCCTACCCCAGCCCCTCCTCCTCCCCTCACCGCGATGCCCAGACCGACCGTCGTCATTATCGTTATGTCTCCTCTCCCTAGAGCTCGTCTCAGAGGCACCAGAGTCCCGCTCAGACTCCCGTCGCCGTCTCGCTGCCCGAGCTTGCCATCGGCGCCCACCAGAATTGACCAGACAACTGCAAGGAGGCCCCTCAGGACCCCAAGATCGCCATGGTAGTACCTCTCGGGCAAGGCCCACGGGTCTGTCGCCTTAGTCTTTTCCGACATATGAGCTCGCTCAGAAAGACCTTCATCATTAGCAAGGTCACTAAAACAGTCCTCTATATGTTTGCTTTCCTCAGCTGAGCCCAAAAATTTTCCTCACGAAATTATGAAGATCCACTCAAAATAAGGGTGGAAATCTGCAAAAACCAACAATAATTTCCCGAGATTTTCTCAGAATTTTCCTATTCTCGCCAACACGTGTGCATATCCATCCGCCCTCTACATTTTATTCATGCGCTCATCAGATTCCTTCCTGAGCCTCTCCTTCTCAGCCCTCCGCTCCGCCGCCTTCCTTTCCATTCGAGGAACCGCCATTTTTCCTACACCCAATCGACAGCCTCCCTCACCCCCACATACCACTCCTCACCCATTTCAAACATTGCAGCCAACCGGTCCGCCGTGGGGTCAGCACTGCCACCGGTCATCCACTCGTCCCGCTTAGGACCCTCCTCACTTCTCGAAGACTCACTGTCCCGTTGTCCAGCCTGAGACGGGCCATTTCGTCATCCACAGTTTCGTTTGCTCTCTACAGAGTCGTCGCGGGGCTCAGCTTCCACGTCCCTTTCCCGATGGTGATGATGACGATGCTTTGACTTTTTATCCTTTTTAGACTTCTCCTTCACTCCGCTCACCTTTACCGCGCCGAACATGTGAGACCACGGAACCCACCAAAGCTGTGAGTAAGTCACTTCTCGACGGATTCATCATCTACAGTGCGTGCCTATTTGATACTATGCAAATGTGAAGAATGTGTGTTTCCGTGATCAACGATGCAACAACTTGTCGCTATCGCTTTAACAGGTTACTTTCATCACATCACATGTCCATAGCAATGTATATGTTGTTTATGCGATATAGTTCCAGATCGATCTCGAGAAATAACATACATTTCTCACACGCACTGCACAAGAGGGCTCAACCCTAGAGCGCGCCTTGACCTACCACTACGCCGATACCATTAGAAAAACCCAAAGAGCCTCTCTACAGAAAAGTACCACTCGGAAGGTCTCTCACTAACGGGGTTATGAATTTTAAGTAGGGCATAGTAGGTCAATCGGTATCGATCAACTTGGCGCGCGCGATGTCGAGATGGGATATTCGAAAACAGGCCAGGAGCTGCTCCGGAAGCTCACTGTCGTCTTCACCTTCCATCACCAATCCCACATGGGCCTGAAACAACTACACTGACGCCCGTGACTATCACTAGAGCCCACCATGCAGTCCTTGAGGAGCCCCGAGAAGGAGTAGAAGCTCTTTCGAGCTAAGTAGCACCACTGTCGAATATCAAAGTCTATCTCAGCCACCTCCCCCCGACCGTCAACGTCTGCGTGCAACTGCAAGCTCTTGGTCAGCAACGCCGGTTTACCGTTGTATCTGTCCTCGACACAGTACTCACTCTTGATCAGTGTTGGAATATATCGCTTTATCAATTTTATATTATTTATATTTGATTAGAAATTTATATATTTAATTTAAATATATGATATATATTTATATTTATTTGATATTCATTTATTAATATCGCTTTCCTCAGCTTAGCAGTTACCCCACTAATTATACAAAATTTACAATAATCTCCCAAAATTTGCACGTGCATGTCCCCCCCATTGCCCTCGATGCCCCTACTCCCACCTGTTAACTATTCCTGGAAGCCCTAGGTCTTGGGCGTTCTCAATCAGAGCTATTATTTTCAAGGCGCTCTCGCCCTTCTTCGACACTCCTGTTTTCAACAACCTGTAGCACAACGGAAATGCATTTCGAATGATCGAGCGCGATATCCCTTCTTATCACATTTCACTTCATAGCAAGCATATTATTGGAGTTTCACCCGTTTTACGTGCAGTGCCGTAAAACTCCATGAAAAACGCGATCTTTACGCCTTGCAATAGTCGTGAAATAGTTTTTAACTAGTGTTTTTCATATCACTAGGGTGAAACTCCAATATCAATGAAGGGAATCGGTAATATAAACTATGTATTACTGTTTATTGCTGACTATTGATTCAGATATCTATCCGGCTATAATAATATTCACTATACGGTTATGAAATATTAGATATAATTGCGGAGCGAGCGAAGCGAGCGGAGCGTATTCTCTCACTTTACTAACACTTTGTGCGTGCGTGCGTGCGTGCGTGCGTGCGTGCGAACAAATTATCCAGCTCGATCTAGAGAGGTTATGATCACATGCTATACACCACTCGATAGCTCTCGCTCTGGGGATACTAGGAAAAATACGAAATTAGGGTTCCGCCCGGACCATGTAGATTTCCGTGCAAAAAACATATTTTTGCAGAAAAACGCCAGGCATGGGAATCGAACCCGGATGCCGAGCTCCGCCCCTTCTCCGAGAAGGCCTAGTATAGGGATAAAAAATAATATTACTAAAAAGTGATCTACATAGAAAATGACCCCACTACACATACGCTCACAGTCAGCGACGAACAAAAACTGTGGAAACGACATTACCGTGATCATCATAGTGGCACCCAGTAAAATAAAACAGCACGGAATCAACAACAACGCACATGCTCGAAAAACGCATAGTTCTATCCGAATGTATGGGGGCTCCTCCTCACTCTTTGAACAGCCTAATAGCGCTGATCTGCTCCAAATTGCCGCTGTGGTATTCCTCAAGCACCGTGGGGTTCATCACGAAATACGACAGCACCGACATACCAGGGTCGTTGGGGTCGGCAGAGGTGAACAGGCCAGGTGGCGCATATCTGTGCAGTCAGCTGAGGAGAGTCTCATGAGGCTTTGAACCTCCTTACGGTAACTGACAGTTCACCACGAGGAACCGCGGTATGCCAATTTCCTTCTCCCAGCGGTGACCATTGATATGATGAACACCTCTCCAAAACGAGGGCACCTCTGAGCTGTGCACATCGTCACCTTGTGCGATCTGATGGAAAGTTGAATCAAACAACTAAAACAGGCGGAGCGACGCAAATCCGAGGGCAGATTGCTCATACAGTGCGTCCGCGATTAATAGGCAGTCATGAAAAATGACAAAACTCGGGACTCGATGAGCGAATACATCAGAAACAATTCTTACTCTCTGGAATACTCTGAGTTCCGCAACCTTCCGGAGCACCATGTCAGACTTCACAACGTCCACTCCTACACACTCGTAGATGGGGTATCTACTCATTGAATTGATCAAGGAGTGGTATGCATCGGAGGCCCTCTACCTGCTCGGCAGCTTCAGCCCGGTGCTCGCATACCCTTTTTGGCGGACTTTAAAACACGTCGCATTCCCCTGGGCCCAATAGCAGGCCCTAGGATCTTCTTGCGGTCCAAACGGTACCGTCCCTATACGAAACCCATCACCAGCGTCAGCCGCGCCTTCACTCACCGAAAGGCGCCCATCCGAGCAACTCTGGAGGCGGCCACGGGGTGTACCTGACGCTGGTCATACCCCACCAATGACGGCTCGTCAGTTACTCATATCGCTCTCGACACAGGTCGTAGTCAGCTGCCGTAAGCTCGCCGTCTGACAAGTGGCTGCTACCACTCCCTCGTCTCCTCCTATTCACATGCCCCATACTGCCTATCACAGCAATAGGTCGTCATCGAATAGCTCCTCCTTTTCTTACCAGCCTTGCCAATCTTGATAACCACACCATGGGCCTCCACCCGAACATCTCTCCACCACAACCGTAGTCCTAAACACAATGTCCCCCCCCGAAGCCCTAGCCCTATAGGGTCTCACGTGAGATTGCCACAATACCGAGGATTAGATATGTCGATACACGCAGGAGACCAGGTAGACGTATGTCCCTGTGAGCAGGAACAGTAGCCTGAGGGAGACACTATGCGGGCAGTTAACATGAACCATATGTCTACCTCTGGTCGGTGCCCCGGCCCGGCTAGCAATGCCGTAACCAATGACACTATATCGAGGCCGATAGAGACACACAGGAGCAGGAAGGGGACCGCGGGGGGCAAGCGGACCAAGGCTGATCGTGCCCAACGAGCAAGCATCGACAAAGACCCCTCCCATCTCCTTCGCCGTCCTCGTCGTCGTCGCCAATCCCGAGCCATTGAAATACGATCACACTTCTCAGCATTCACTCCACGAGCATTCCAGCGCAACATGGGCGTAGCAGAACAACAGCAGAAACCATCAGAAACGTAGTGCATCATAAATTGAACACATGCGTGGAGGACGTCAACTCTTCTTTCTGCCCAGCGTTTTCGACTTTTCCAAACAGTCACTGATACGTTCTCTCAGCCGCTTAGCTCTGACCACTTCCTGAACCCCCTCACGACGATCCCGGGCGGCCGCTCGCAACCTGTCCACAGAGTCCCATAGAGACATACCGGTAGTGTCGTCACCTGAAAGTCCTCTCGTCAGTTATCAACCGAGGCACCTGCGTGGTGAGGTACACGGGTACAACCCCGGCACTTCGCAGTTTTCTCGATCCCAGCACCGACCTGGTACACGACCAAGCTAATACACGACTGACGGGATGTCTTACTTGATGTAGCCCGTCGGTACATCAACAGCATAGCCCCGTCGTGTTAGAGCGATGCGCCCCAGAGGCGATATTCGCTTCTCAGGCCGGGACGGTAGCTTGCCCGATGAGGAGTCCACCGGCTCAGTGAGGGGCTCCAACATACCATGGGCTGAACCAACAAGCATACAAGTAGCCAACAGTGGCTCGGCTCACTTGCAGCCTCCTTTATAGCTTCTGAAACCAACTTAGCCGCCCTGTCCTTGCTCGGGACCTTCTTCAAGTAGGGGTCCAGGAGGAGTACCTGAGGGTCCATCATGAACATTGACACCACAGTCGGGAACTCTCATGAACATAGTCTTCCAACGAGCGCACTGTCCCACCGGAGAATAGCCCTTTCGGCCACTTAGTAGACTCGGACGCGATCGAGCCGAGGGCGGACTTTGGCGCAGCGCCACTAAATGCAATGCCGCCGCCAGGTTTTGAACCGCCGCCGCTGATCGAGTAACGTCAGGGTCGTCCACGCCAAACAACAGCCTGACCCCATGAACAGGGTCCCACAAGGGCCACTCAGAAGGTACGCCTACGAATCCGCGGTCTTCCAGGCCTCAGTGTCGATACTACCCTCTTTGGTAGACTCCTGTAGCCCCTCCAGAATGCCCCGAACCATCGCCTTAACCTAACCAGATGCCATGAGGGCCACAAGGCACTCTCAAACAAGGCCCTGCCTTCTCGATTTTGATGTCCCTGTCCGTCGGCACCTGCGCCGGCTGGACACCCCACTGTGCAGCGATCCTTGGTGGAGGCAAGGACGATCGACCCGAGGTGAGGAACATGATGGACTTGCACCTTCAGGAGGCGAAACCTCAGCCAACAGACCAGCAGGCACCTCACTTGTCCTCGCCAGCCCGGCCGACCCTCTTCACTGTCTCGGGCCGTATACGTCCGACCCTATGTATGTAGTTAGCTGTCGTCTTGGGAGCTCCGTAGTGGATCACTAAGCCTATGCCTGAGACCAGCATCATGATAGCTGACCGTCACAACAACAACAACAACAACAACAACAACAACAACAACAACAACAACAACGACAACAACAACAACAACAACAACAACAACAACAACAACAACAACAACGACACCTCTCTGAATGGTGGTGTTAATAAAGTCATACTTGGAATACCGTCAAGTGCCAACCCTAAATTGGCAGAGTTGGTGGTGAATTCTGACAAGGACTTGGTCTCGACGCTCACTAATAGATACCTTGCACGGAAGTTCCATAGCAGGGAATGGGGTGCGTCTGAAACTAAGCTTCTTAAAAGGTGTTTTGGTGTGACTGCTCTCCAAGGTATACCGGAATCCCTTTCACATTCTTCTGATGGTATTGGCGCATGTTGCTTCAAGCTGGAAGGAGATGGTTCTCCGCCACTCGATGATGGAACTATACCAATTGTATACACGGATGGTAGCAAATTTCCTATGGATGATGGTTCTCATAGAGTAGGTGCGGCCTTTATCTCCCACCATTCTGGTGAAGCTGGTCTATACTGTTTGCCGAGTCATGCCACAGTGCAGCAAGCTGAGCTAGTCGCGATAAAGATGGCCTTGAAGACTATTAATAGAAGATGTATGGTTGCCGTTGATTCGAAGAGTGCTCTGATGTCGATCAGAGGAGATAGATCCACGACTCTGCTTGAGGAAATTCGTGGTCTGATCCGGAAAACTGGAGCTATGTTCACGTGGGTAAAGGCTCACAATGGCGCTCTCTATAATGAATGGGTGGATGCTTTGGCGAAAAGTGCTACGCGAGTCGGTATATTTATGGAAGTAGAAGTCCCAGCGAGGACTACGACAACCTATCTCTCCAAGCTTGGAGATGCAAGGAGACCTATGGTCAGGTTGAAGCATTTGACCAACACCACCATAACAGACTTTGTGGGTTCGTGGCATCATGTCGATACACTCAGGAAGTTGGCAAAAATGAAGAATGGGGTTTATGCTTTGAAAGCGGTTTTTGGTTTGCTACGCACTAGAAGATACTATTCTAAGTCGGACTCTACGGTTTCTCCATACTGCGACGTTTGTGGTCACCTTGGTGATTTCCTGGACGATACTAGGCATGCCCTGGTATACTGCAGGAAGTATAGGTCATTGAGGTTCAAGTACTTTGGTCCTGAACGTATTGATCCGGTTACTGGTGCCCTGAAAATTAGGTTTCTCTCCTTTCTGGCTACCTTGGAAAGAGGGAGAGCTCTGGGACTTTTTGTGAAGGAGACTAGGTTGGGTTAACCTAACTTTATCAGTCGTAATACGCATAAGCGTCACGACTTATTTCAGTGAACAACAACAACAACAACAACAACAACAACAACAACGACGACGACAACAACAACAACAACAACAACAACAACAACAACAACAACAACAACAACAACAACAACAACAACAACAACAACAACAACGACAACAACAACAACAACAACAACAACGACGACAACAACAACAACAACGACGACAACAACAACAACAACGACAACAACAACAACAACAACAACAACAACAACAACAACAACAACAACAACGACAACAACAACAACAACAACAACGACAACAACAACAACAACAACGACAACAACAACAACCACCGACCCACCCGGGATATCGAGGCCTCTCGCAGCGATGTCAGTGGTGATGAGTACGACTGGCCCAAAGTCTGCTAGGGCCGTTCTGTACGAGTCCATCTGAAAAAAAAGGCGGAGCGAAGCAGCACAGATGCCGATAAACCTACCACTTGTTTCCGCTGCGAGGGCGACATATCCGCATGGAGGGCCATCATGCGCCCCGGAGCACAGACATTCCTCAGCTGGGGATCATCAGCCAACAGGCATACCTCCGTCTTCTCGCGACAGTATACCAATACCTAGCATCATAACACGGCGAAAAAAAATTGAAGTCGCTGTAGTTGCATAAAAAGTCTAACCTTGTTCGCCACCTGGATATCACTTCCAGACCCTGGCCGCAGCTTCTCAATAGCCCACGTGAGCTGTCGGAGCCTCCTCTCAGAGTTCGAGGAGAGCCGGGCATACAAATGGCTCACTTCCCTCAGTGCATAGACGATCTCTGAACAAGGCCCTGCTGCCCCCAACCAGCCCAAGGGGGCCCCTCCAACCCTTACGAGCTTCCATCTCTTCCGTAGCATTGAGGACCTCATATTTGGGAGACAGCTCCCTAAGCCTATCCTTCATCCATGCATCGAAGGTGGCCGACGCGTAGATCAGCTGTGCCTGTGGTTACCAGTCGGCCGGACCAAGACGAAAGCAGGGCCCTACCTGACGACCCCGAGTGAGCTCTCGGACCAAGCCCAGCACTATCTCGCTGGTCAGCAGTACGTCGGCCTCGTCCATCACAACGCATGGTAGTAGAGGCTTAGGCTTCTTCAGAAGACCCTCAGCCGCAACTGGACTGGGGGTAATTTCCGGGCGCGCGACAGGTTTACCCAACGATAGTGCCCTAAGGTGAATGCTGTGAGGGTCCGTCCAAAGGCCTCTCCCTACCCGTGCTCGGCGAGCCACTTCAACCGACCCGGCGTGCCCACTACAATGTCCGCCCCATGACTGAGCGCCTGACCAACTATCAACTATTGGATGCTAGCGTATCCATAGGACGACAACATAAGATACAAAACAGGTCCGGAAGGCCCCTCACCGTAACATGGGAATCCCGGACATCCCTGCCTGTCCCCCCTGCACACAACTGTACCGACATCCAAGGTGGCGAGTATTTCTTAACCTGCCCTATACCCCTCAAAAAGCACTAGGGAAAAGCCTACCTCAGCGTGTGCCTGCTCAGCGAGCTCTCTAGTGGGGACTATGACCACAAGCAAGGGGCTGCCCTTGCCTGCCGACCTCACTATCGTTTTCTGATCGGCTGCTGACCGTACCGCACTGAAAGCGGCCATGTCAGCAGAAACCCCTCATACGGAGCAATCACCGTCCTTCCTCGTCCCTCTTGATACTGAGCCCTTCAGACACTCGAACAATACGGTCGACTACTGGCAGCAAATACGCTAGGGTCTTCCCTGAGACCCTCCATCATCACCCTACAGTACTCATACGGTGTCTACCTGTCCCAGGTGGTGACACCATGGACACACTGCGCTGATCCTCTCCTCCTATAACAGGGTATGCTAGTCTTTGTATCGGCGTAGGCAGCTGAAACACTCCACTCGATAAGCCCCTGTCCCCACCCTACTGGAAGGTCCTTCAGCTTGGTCCGTTGCTTGCCTCTCGTCCCCGCTTCGAGAAACCAGATCCCGAGCTTGCTCAAGAGGCTACTAGACTGCACTAGGTCGCCAAACGTAGTCGTCCGGCCCCTCTCGCCAGGGCCTCGGCCACCACGTTCACTGTCGGCCCCTCCCTTGGGCAGCGCCCCCCTGCGTCCTCTGAGAGGCCTCGCTACTACATCACCACTAAAGTGGCGTGTCAAGATGGTAGGTAGTCGGCTCTGCAGAGGTCCCAGGACTTGCAGCACTGAAGTGGACATCCATCTCACTAGAAGAATACACGGGTCCCCCTTCCCTCCCAACGCAAAGCCTCTAGGTGCACACCATAGAGTAACATCATGTTCCAATAGTGATACCTTGTCACGGGAGCATCGTCTCTTCTGGCGTTATCCCCGTCTCAGTGAGAGCTTCCACTAGTCCCCTCAGCTTGCCGCCGTCCCCAACACCCTAAGCCCGACCATCACCTGCAATGTAAAGACCAACAGCCTACCTCCCTCGCCTTGATCAGAGGTATGCGCTCCTCCAAATTCCCAAGCGGGGAAAGGTCGTATAGGAGACGCCTGATATTCTTCATAGGAAACCCTTTAGTACCTCCCCGACGACTACCTCCGAAAGGCGATAGTGATCATGGCCAGGACCATCCTACCTTCCTCCGTGTCCGGCAAAAACGACTCCATCGCAAAATCTGCAAGTTCATCGAGAAATATGCACATGGCAAACTACATGTGTTGGTGACAAATTATGAAAATTCTGAGAGGAAATTTCGGAAAATTATTTTTGGTTTCTGAAAATTTCTGC
>NW_003202922.1:49539-79798 GCF_000006405.1 Perkinsus marinus ATCC 50983
CTGTGGAACTTGTGGTGGCAGATGTCCAGCTCGAGGCAATCGTCGGCCTCCTCCAAGTCCTTCCCACACACTCGACAGTTGAGATCGTCGATGCTGGCCCCAATACCCTCTCGAGCACTCCTAATGATCTTCCCGAGGCCCTTGAGTCTGCCCAAGAGAGCCTCTACACAACGGGTAACTCTTCCCTCTTCACCTGACTGTGACGTCCTCTACCTCCACTGGAGGCAACCCATCCTGGCTAGTCTGAGGCATCGTGTCCAAGCAGTCAGGCAATCTGACCACTCCAAAGGTGCCTAAGTTCACTCCCCAGTCGCAGAGCCCCCCTGGTATGAGTCGCTACTGTGAGGGATGCCCATGGCCTTCTTCTTGGTGGTACCGCCTTGTGGACCCGCCGACTCCTCTACTCCCATTATACTCAATCGATTGACTTCAAGCCATCGTATCAAACCTAGCCATAAGAACGTGCTGCCCTCGAAGAGCACATAGATTTACCCTCAGGTCCTCGACACTCCTCCTCAAGGGCTCGTAATAAAGGGTTCTCAATACCTTCCACCTTAGGCGAGATAGTAGCAATACTATACACCGGCGGGAAGGCTACGTAGACCTTGAAAGCCAGGAGGTACACAGTAGTCAGTGAATGCCCCATCCTACTGCCCTAGAGTGGCCTGTTGCTCCGCTGACCTGACGGCAGCCCCCCGCCTCACACACATTGAACCCCTCCAGCCGATACTTCCTTCCTCCAGCCCTGAGGGACCAATCAGCTCAACCGAGATCGACCCCAAGAGGGGCTCCACCGGAAAACAACCGTGGAAGGGCGCTTGTCCTTCGGCAGGTCGAATTGTTTCCGCAGCTCCTTCTGGACGCCTTCATCATAGGCCACTTTACCATTGGATGTCTTGTACGAAAAGAAAGGCACTTTACGTTGGGTCTGGCCGTCCGAGGCGCATGTCAGAGAAGAATCCTGAGGGCACAGAGTACCCTGTTGCCTCCTGTGTCACATACCAAAGAGTGCCGCGGCCGAGCACTCGGCACATCAGGAGTAGTTGGTTGACTTCGAGGCCCCAGTCGAATCTTGGAGAATAACTTGCGAGCGCGAGAAAGCACCGAGGAGCTAGATGTGCCTAAAACCACCAGATTGCAGAGGCGTGTGGTACTGGGAGCTCCCCATTACGTTTAAGGCCAATATGGAAGAATGCGGCAGGTGATCCGACCTTACAGCCTACGATGTCCTCTACAGCAGTGGGCTTCTGTGCCTCAATGGGCGGCTGGGGTGATGTGCATCTCACTGGACGAGTGCGTAGGGAGTGTAGATTAAGTTGGACCTGGGAAAGGCTACAATACAAACATAACGACTCAAGGAGGGATCGAACCTTCGCCTACAGGTCTACATGCGCGCGCTCCACCAACTCAACTACACGAACTACACACCTACCCCATAGCACTACCGTTCCACATCCCATCAGTCTTGTGGAGTCCCTCGACAGGGCGTTTTCCACGAGATGAAAGTTTTCCATGACGTACACGTTAGAGGAGGTAGAGAAGAAGAAGCGCCTCGGTATCGGGCGAAGGTCATGCAGAGCCCGCAGCTCTTCTTGCTGTGCCCCTTCGAACTCCTGCCACTGACCATCGTCGCCCAGGTACTCAAACCTACCCATGCCCATCGCCGCAAACCACACGCCCTTTGTACTCACTTCTTCTCCATCACAGACAATTCTGGTGAACAATCGCGCGTCTCTCTTGACCCACTGGGCTCTTCGGACAGCCCCAGATCATCTCCGGGTTTCCCAGACGGCTCCATCATCACCCTTTTCCTAGAGTCCCTCAGCAGCCTAGGCCCTACTCGGACATGTCGGCAAAACCCAGTGCGCAAGTTCCTCTGCACGGCCAAGCCAAATCTACCGTCGAGACGAAGTGAGCCTTCCAAAAACTGAGCCATGAGGCGCTCACTCGATCCTGTCAAAGGCCTGGATGACATAAAGACTGGAGTTGTGCTGGAACTGCAATTCCCTTCGTGTGCTTCTGCGGGATGCCCTTTCTGAACGAGAAGCTCCCGATCGCGGATTCCCCCATCCCTCCTCCACACTGATCTTACTCAGAGTGAGTTCTTCCTCGTCCTTATTACTTCCCTCATCCAATGCCCGTTTACTGTAGTAGTGTCGTTGTATATGCCTGAATGACTACTATAGTACTCCACATGCAGTCTCATTAGGACCCTTCTTAACCCCAATAAGCGTGAGGTACAATATAACCCTACTACTACTACTACTATGCCTTGCCAGATTACTACCTCTGTATAGCCGGCTCAAATGGGAGGTACCGGGAACCATCCCAATACTCAAAGTACAAAAGTGTATGACTAGTAAGGGTAGTAGCCCGGTCGTGCATGCATTGACACAAACTTTATAGGAACTCAGGAACAAGCCATCCAGATAAGAGCCCACCCGAGGTTAGCACGAGCCCCCACTGTAAGGTAGAACAAAAATCTGTCAATACCGCATGAAACACATCGTACGGCCCAGCCGACTACACTTCCCCTCTCTCTATTTTGGCTCGGATACGCTCCATGTCCCGCACTACCCCGTTAAAAGCACGCTGAAAAGAGAACACATACGAGCAAGGTAGGCAGACCTCATTAAATGACCCTGTGTAGACGAACACTACCAACTTCTTACACCATTTACTCTATCAATGACAATAATCGTCGACTTTTTCGCAGGAATTTCGATTCCGACTTGAGCGATAAACCACCACATAAGCTCAACATCAATCCTCTCCACGCAAAGACTGCTGACTTCCACTGTCTTACTAAGGGTTCGACGAGACACGCGACTTCTATGGAGGCTCGTGATGAGTTAAAATGATATGATAGTCTATGGAGTGAATCTCCGAATGATATTTGAACTGTCAATACCTGTATTAGGCTCAATATTCTATGCATAACGATATAACAATACTATAATGGAGTTTCACCCGTTTTACGTGAAGTGGCGTAAGACTCGATGTGAAAAAGCGATATTCGCGGTATGTAGTAGTCGTGAAATATGTTTTTTTACATCACGGAACTCCAATGATCTACATACAAGTACTATATAGAGGGAAGCAGTTCGAGAAGCATCCCAGAGGCATCATACAATGCTTAATCCTCACCGTGACAACCCATAAGCGCACATGTAGCGTTCGGCTAGGGATGCCTAGTCATTCTAGTACAGAGATGAGCACTGGACCACGCTGAGCCCCTCTGACTTCAAAGTCGTTTCAAAAAGTGGAGAACTAAGGATGACTACTGCTAGACCGTCCATGGTATCGCGGCGAGACTTAGTCTACTACCAGTCTCGTATACCATTGATACTGATGAGTGATACGCTCAGATGTAGCATGTAACTCGTTAATTGAATTGAGTCTACTACCAGTCTAGTAGTATCCTTCTCATAGTTAACAGCTACCATGACGGTCAGAGCTCCTACTATCATTGACCCGAAGAGGATAGGCCCAGCACGTGCCTTAGGGAGCTTGTCCACTTGCCGTTGGAGGAACCCCATGTTGAGGAAAACTGAAACTGCTCAATGAGGCGCCACGACAGTGACGAGATTACCAATCAGTGCCACAGAGACGGATCTTCAAAAATAATCGATCAGTCGGGCGAGCGCTAATGGCGTTAAGTGAACTTCCAAGTGAGGAGACCTGGAGCAGGTAATAGATGGACGAGACTTGGCTTGGTGCGGCAGAGGGTATGCGATGATCAATCTTCGGTTCTTGGAGGGATTGACCACCTCAGAGAATTTGAATAGTTGAATCGAGGTGCTTACTGTTCGGATGGATTAGTGGCTTATTTGAGCACCACTCCAGCTGCATGTGGATGTGCGAGATGTCATCTGTGGGGATCGAACCTGCGTGGTCAGGTTGTTGCAAGTCACCCAAAGTTTTCTTCCAACTATGCGACTCTTCTTCGGGAGCTCTAAGAAGAAGGAGCAGCAGGCCCAGAAGGCCCCTCCGTCCAAAGTACCCTCGGGCGTCTTGGGCGAATCCTTGCTGAGTGAGCTGGGACTCTTGTCAGAATCTTCCCGATGCTATCATGAAGAACAAAGAGGCCATAGCCACTTTGGAAAAGAGGGAGCAGCTCATTGAGAAGAAAATGGCGTTGCAGGAGCAAGACGCACGTGGGACTATCCACTTACCCGATGGAGACGCTCATCCACTCTGTGGGGCCCTCAGGGACTCGTGCCGCGGCCAAGGACAAGCGGGGTGCCTTGATGGCTCTGAAGCGAAAGAAGATGCTCGAGACTGAACTGACAACTCTGATGAATTCACGTGAGTATCAAAGGCCGTATTGAGCCAAGAGAATTGATGCTGTTTTGTGGCGCCTTGTAGGGATGACATTAGAGCAGCAAATTCTGTCCTTGGAGTCGAGTCAGACTACAGCGGTGGCAGTGTCGGCCCTGGCCACGGGCGTGTCAGCTCAGAAGGTTATGAACCAACAGCTCAATATTGACAACGTACGTCTTGGAGAGCGGGGCCTAGCTGTAGTGTATTCGTCACTGTGTTGATTTCAGATTGACGTCCTCATGGATGACATGCAGGAAATGCAGGACATGCAAAATGAAGTTGCCAACGTATTTCCGACTACCTCCCTTGTTCCCCCCAGGCTGGGGACCTTATGGTGCTAGGTGCTCGCCGGTGGTAACACTGTGATGGACGATGAGGAGCTCCTCAACGAATTGGACGAAATAGAGGCGCAGGAGCTTGAGGCCAAGATGGTCGATGTAGGCTTGATGCTTGTACCTCGCTGTGATTTGATTTCATATTAGGCGGCACACGTCCCTTCCGGAGGAGTCGTGGCCCAGCCGGATGTTGCCGTGCCCTCGGTGCCTGCCCAATCGCAGCAATCAACGGCAGAGTCTTCTAGGGCTCAGCGGAATGGTAGGAGTATAGGGTGGTCCGTATCAATTTGGCCATCGTTCGAGATGGTGTGGTATGGGATAGCTGGGAATTAGGCTCATGTATAGTGGAGTTATTGGCTTTGATTATACTATTTGTGTCAGATGGCCTAACAGATGAGGAGGCAGACCAGCTGGCCGCCCTACAAGCTCAGCTTGGCTGAGATCCTCGTGGACCACATACCGTACCATTGACAATTCATTCTATCAACATCATTGGTGCGCCCTCTAGGAGGGCGGGGCGTTGCTAGCGAGGCTTGGCACATTTCTGTATTCAGCATGTCCGTCCTAATGAGATTGGCCGATTCGACTTCTCTATAAACCTCATAGGTTACTATAAGCCATAATTGGTGTCGTGTTATGGGTAGGAGAGGGAGGGAGGTTGACCTTGCGTTGCTCGGTAGGCATCTCTTCTTGGTAATGTCGGTCGTTCCGGTGAATCCCCAACCTTTCCTCAATGACCTCACTGGGCAGGAGGTAGACATTGAGGAATCCTGAGGTTGAGCGGGTAAGATACGATCGAGGTCAGGTACTGGTTCGTCTGAAGTGGGCAACACTCGAGCTGAAGGGCCGCTTACAGAGTGTTGATACTTTCATGAATCTCAGACTGGACCACTGTGAAGAGTGGCAGGTAGTATATGCATCATCACAGCTGCTATTATATCTCTTAATTTCAGAGTGGTAACTTCAAAGGAGCCCTCGGAGACGTTCTTATACGGTAATAGGTTGAACCATTTCGGTACTGAGTTTGTCTCGGTGGTCTCACCCGTCAGCAGTGTGGGGGGGGATTTACGGGGTTGGTGACGATGTGAAACTTTGAGAAAGTTTCGGGTAGTTGTTATTGGTTTTAATCAATTCTCGCCCGATTTCATGTGTGAATTTTGGAGGCTTCTGAGCTCCGCCGGCGAAAGCGAACATACAGGGTGTCTCAAGAAAAAGGGAAAAACTCTGACACCATCTGAAAGTCCTTCACAAGAGCTTTCGATCGGTATGGGATTTTTCTGAATATTCGACTTGCACGAAAAGTCATTCGTAAAGCACATTTTCCTTTGGACACTCTGAGTATTCCTGCACAGCCCGTCGAGTGGCATCCTCTCCGGTCTTGAAGTTGCTATCTGTCCAGTCTCGATAGTCCTATCAGGTGTAACAATGTTCTGTATGTACGAGCAGCAAGCTCCAGTGGAGCAGGGGAAGAGCTGGAAGACTGATCGTGATAACAGCTGGGTCTGCAGTCTCTTATGGTTCTTTTATCATTAGGTTGGTGAGAATCAGAGTTCTATATAACGTTAGTGTGGAGAGAGTAGGAGAAGATGATTGGGAAGTAGCTGAGGAGTGGTATTGCTATTTTCTGGGATATTTCCGTCACATTTTCTGTCCGTGTTTGTCAATCGGAAACTGTGGATCTTGTGTGGGGAGTAGCAGTCGATTTGGCATGTCCCAATCAGCTCCTCTAGAAGTGAAGCTCGACACACTGCGAGGGAAGGCGTGAGGACACTTGCTGTGTTCGAGGCTGACATGGCGGCGCTGTAGATACGCCTCGCGGAATGCGAATGATTACAGTATTCATTCTGGCAGCGGCCTTTGGATGTGCGGCGATCGACCTCTCGTTGACTGGCAGTTGACACTACGGCAGACCAGGTGGTCTTGGGAAGGTTTGGAAGGTTTTTTGAGGCGGCTCCTCAGACGCCCTTTGGGTCGATTTGTGTCGCCAGAGCGAGCCCCGACTATGCTAGGTTGTAGCAGAAGGTCTATCTCTGGTAAGAAGAGCGATTGTGATAGTGCGCGGTGCAGGGATCGAACCTGGGACCTCTCGGTGCCGGAGGAGAGCCTTCATATTGATGAGCAATATAAGGATTGCAAATACGGCAACATAGCTGACTGTTGGTCGATGGTCGGCAGTGTGGCGGCCAACAGGTTCACCCCTAAGGACTCAGTAGGAACCCTCAAGCTGTCTTGTCATGTGAATGTATACTACTCTATTATACTTATGTACCCTACTACCCGATACGGCTCATGAAGAGATGCTTTCATCGCGGTTCAGGTGCATTGGCAAACCAACTTGCGTTCGGACGTAGCCGAGCTGGGGAAGGTTCGTCGATAGCTTTTGAGGGGTCCTCATGGGGGTGCCTTTAGAGCCCTTGCTGGCGACGGTATCATCAGCGATCGGCTGTTAGCTTTGATCGTATAAAAGAGAACAGTATTCGGGAGGACCGAAATGACGGGCGGCAGGTGAGTCTGGAGGGGAGGTAGAAGGCAGTAGGATGGTGCGGCGTTGTAGGAGACGACCCCCATTGACCGGGTGCCGGACAGGCGGTCGGGCGCACTGCCGATACGCCATCTTAGAGAGGACCTTCCTTACGACTCAACACGGTAGTAGTAGTGGTGGCAGGGTGGGAATAGGCACATCGTCAACTACATGTAGAAGTTTTTACTGGTTTCTGTACACTTCCATCGTAACTCGTATATGAATTCTTCTATAATTGGTATAGAAACTCTTGAGAACAGCTGAGGAAATCAAACATATATTCCAACACTGAGGAAATAATAATAATGGTTGTGGTTGGGTCGACCTACGAGGGCTGGGTAGGTATCCCGGCTGTGAAGGGACAGTACTGCAGAATTGGAGGCATCTTGTGCATCCTGGCAAGACTCGCACTATGCTGCGGCATGAGACTACTTTACGGGGCATGTCCGACAGTCGCTCGGAGGAGTGCCTGGTGGACTTTCTGGGCAAGAAACGATGGAACTTTGCCAGGACGCGAGATGGTATAACAAAAATCGACCCAAGGTTGAAGTAAGTGTCTTTACTAGGGGTATGTGGTAGAATATGTGACGATAGGGATAATGAATTGGTATTTTATATTGTATAGTAAGCACTATGCATGGGCTTTGGGTGGGATAGGGTGTTCCTGTTCAGTGTTGGTTGGTCAAGCAGGTGAGCGTGCTGTATTTTTCCGAGATTAATGATAATGAACAGCTGGTCGCTATCGCAGTCTCGGAGGTTTACTTTTATCACCTCACATGCTCATAGCAATGTTTACAATAGAGTTCCACCCGTTTTACGCGAAGTGGCGTAAAACTCGGTGAAAAACGCGATATTCGCGGTGATATGCAGTTGTCGTGAAATGTATTTTTCATATCACTAGGGTGAAACTCCATTGTTTATGCGATCCAGTTTCAGAGCGATTCTTATTATTCTCGAGGAAATTTTGCACATTTGCATATCAAATTGACAAGCACTGAACTATGGGGAAGTGAGGGCCTCTTGTAGGTATCTTTCAACCCATAGGATCCAAGCTGAACCTCGGGACGCTCCTCTGTCTAGAACACGCCGTTTGGGCGGCCCTATTCTTATCAACAACGATGTGCCGGTATGACTTTTATCGAGAGTACTGTTGTGCTGGTGGTTTTTTCACGCGCCACGAAATTGAGATTCAGCGATTGCTGATGCATGGCTACAGTCTTCTGCATAAAGGGCTGTGAACATTGACTTGAGTAGAAGATCGTCTCACGCTCCATCGCGACTGCGAGCCAGCGGTGTAAGGGTGTCGGCCTATAAGAGGCCTCCTGAGCGGGCAGTGAATTCGACTAGCGGTAGGGGGTGGGTGGAGACGCCGAATCTTGTGTGATGTAGGAGTGCTTAGATGGGCCTTCTAGTGAGGATGGCGCCGCTGAGGAGAAGAGGGCTTCTAGGAGGTTACAGAGGCTGCAGGGGCTTACCCTACCTATCAAGTCTAGTGAGGCGGCGCCGTGCCTTGGACTGAAATCAGAAGGGGTGCTTAGGTGCTCGCCACATGGTGTATGCTCATCTAGAGGAGCCCTCCTTGCACTGGATAACCCTTAATGTCTATCGCTTGTACAACATCCTCATTGTCATCAGCGTTATAACTTCGGTACGACTTGTCGTATGGCGCGTCGGTGTTGGTGATTCCTGTTGCCGGACTAGGGTGGGCTTGGTTCCTCTGAGTTCTTGGAAAATGAGTGATCCCGTTTTATATGCAATACTATACACTGTTTAGGTGCTGGTCACTTTGCCTGTTCCCGATACGTTGGCCTACGACACTCGGGATGGCTTGGAGGTTGCCGAGACAGTCTTCAACGTTATCTTCCTCTTGGAGATAGTGGTGAGTGCCAAGCACTCGGCGTGGTGTTCACTAGACCCCTCCGGAGCTCCAGAAGCGCTCCCAGGATTGGATCTCACATGTGGAACTCAATCCTGGGAGCGCTATTGAAATTCAGAAAGAGTCTAGTGAACACCCCGACTGTTGTGGACATGGGAAATGACCTTCTGTGCTACTCAGCTGCGCTTGGCGACGTCTCCTCATCTCCTCCGAGCCCTTTGGGAACCGTAGTGAAAGACTGCGAGTTCCTCGATCGGAGCGATCAGAGCCAGATACAACGCGCTGGACATGATCGTCGTATTGCCGTACGTCCCAGTGTGGGTGGGCATCGACAGGGCCGATAATGAGATCGTCAAGCTCATCCTCTACCTTGTGAGTCCTGCTGTGTGTATATAGAGTTACCCCTTGATCAGGTGCCGGCCATGCGAATGCTGAAACTGACGCGTTACAGCACTGGCTGGCGACTTCTGGTCATCAGCCTGTCCCTCAGCATGGATGCTCTCAGGGTAGGCCTTCCCAGCTCGATAAGATTCTATTTCGGCTCTTGTGTAACCAGCCATGAGGTTTTGAATATTCCTTTGGAAGGAAACGAGCAAACTAATCTGTGGCGGTTGAGAAAAGCGCGCGCCCTACTCGCCCTCTCCTTAGGTGCCCATGCTGATGTTGATATTCCTGGTGACATGGTTTGCCTCGATCATATACTGGGTGGAAGACGTTACCTTGCCCGACACAGCCCGACCTGCTGCTGCCTTCGCCTCTCTCCCTCATGCCATGTGGTTTTCTATAGTCACCATCAGTGAGATCTCGCTCGCCCTAATGACCACGGTTCGATTATCATGTTAGGTACTGTGGGATATGGTGATACGGCTCCGGCAACTGATGGAGGTACTGGCTGGCAACAGCGTCACGCGCCACGAAATTATGGTCGTTAGGCCGGGCCATCTCAGCCTTGCTCATCATAGTCGGCGCCTCCTACATGGCCCTGCCGTTGAACATCGTCGGGTCAACCTTTTGGGATGTGTGGACCGACCGGTAGGACCAGCTATGGGCAGGGGACCTGGTGATGGCATACGGGTTAGCGACAAGCTCCTCATCATTGACAAGATCCAGCAGAGGCTCTCAAGGAGGCGAATAACGCGAGATCGACTTTACGAGGTTAGTCGTGGTGTTAGATGATTTCAGCATGAGAGTGTGAACAGGTATTCGCGACTATGGACGAGGATGGTTCGGGTGTCATTGACATTACTGAGTTCGAGCACATGCTGAATCGCCACTTTAGGCTGGGCATGCCGACTCACAGCATTCTGCGTCTGTTCCGGTAGGTTGTAGCCGTTCTGTAGAAGTAGTTTGTTTTTGTCAGTACCATTGACGCTGATGGGGAAGGGAAGATATCATTTGATGAGTTTTGCAGCTGCCTGTTTCCCGAGCTGGTCAATCCTGAGATGTAAGGCATTAGTGATAGCATCCTCTGTCTGTGGGAAATTCCTACAGCTGTCCGCTATAGCGCTGGGAGGAAACATAATTGGAAACCGTTGTGGGGTTCGCATCTTTTTCTTTTTCTTTTTCTTTTTTTTTTTCTTTTCCTTTTTATCTTTATTTTTTTTTAGTTTTCTTTTGCTTTTTCTTTTTCTTTTTCTTTTTCTTTTTCTTTTTCTTTTTCTTTTTCTTTTTCTTTTTCTTTTTCTTTTTCTTTTTCTTTTTTTTCTTCTTGCACAGCACCCCTTCGACCAGGCGAGTAGTACCTGGTATAGGGGTATAGCTGCAGGTTCAGTTAGTGCCTGAGCCCTGGTATCAACCAGTGTGATCCGCGGCAGACAGTTCGAAAAGCTTCGCATCTCAGCAGAGTATGTGCCTTATTACACCCGTTTTACGCGAAGTGGCGTAAAACTCTGTGAAAAACGCGATATTCGTGAGATATGTTTTTCACTAGTGTTTTTCATATAGAGGGTGAAAATCAATTAATACTGCTGATGTACACGCTCTCGAGGAGTGTTGGGATATATGGTCGCTCTCTTCAGCTCAGGAGTTTCCTCACTGATTATAGGAGTTTATATACGAATTAGAGGAGAAGTGCACAGAAACCAATAAGAATTCCCTCGAAATTTTCACACATGCAGCTGAGCATGTGCATATTTTTTCCCACTGCTCCTGGGACTGCTGGCCCCCACTTATCCCCTTGTCAGGTCCTTCCCAACTAGGGCGTCGATTTCCCGCAATCACCGGGGTAGTGTCTGTCACCTCCACTTTGATTAACCTGTTTTCTCAGCATCCTATGCCAGCAGTGGAAGAGCCTCTGTGATGCGGGTGGTTCCTGATGATGATTTCGACCCGCTAGAAGCCGAGATAGAGGCATCGAAAGCTGGTAAGTCGACAGTCACCATTCGCTGGCTATTCTTCGATCAGGTGCGGCTAGGGTCGGTCCTTCTGAAGGGCAGTACTTGAGGGAACTGGAAGATACCAAGGCGGCGGAGACAGCTCACTATGCGGCTGTCCTTGCTCGGGTAGGGTGGACCGGAAGACTGGACTTAGCTGTGCTGAAGTGCTGGTTGACGCAGCTTAGCCGTTTCGAGCGAGAATTGGAGTCGACCCGACGGGATATGAGAAGGATAGCCGAGGTTGTTGAGGGGATAGCTGAGAGCCTGAGGGTAAGCAACAGCTGCGAGTGGCACTTGCTGTAGAGGATGCGAAATGATGGGCACAGTCGGGGGCGCTTGGGGTTAACGGCGTCTCGGGAAGGTCTTGCTAGTACTACCTATCTCCGTGTTGGGTAATTAAATACAGTAGTTGAGTAATGTAGTCTTCAGAAATGGCAGTTTTGATACACGAAATTGGGCCGCTTAGGCTCAATAGTGCCCACTCTATATGAATGCCCTGGCGCTTGAGTCTTGTGTCGTCTTTAGGGAAGAGACCACCGCGGGGGCGCCGTCCATACTGACGATCCTGTCAACGTCGAGGATGTCATATTCCAGCAGCGAGTGGGATACCTTCCCTATGGAAGGTAGTGTTCGACTTGCCATTGCTCAGGTTTGACGACCCGGCTTCCCAGCGCTACTCTTTCCAAGTCATCTGCATGCATGCTACCTCTTGTCACTATTACTTTGACTATCGTCTTGTCGACATTTTTTGTCTTTGCCGAGGCCAGCTGTTGTCACTATTATAGTGTTATCATTTTCGTCCATGCTCCCCGAAACCAGTCCGATGTTGCCGCCTTCCACCTCCCGGGCAAGTCTAACCCAGCACGACGCCCGTGGCTCTGTACTAGGTGCCGCTGCTCCATCAGTGCTGGCAGCGGAGCCTGGAACGGTAAGGCTGGTTTTGGTCACTCGGTAGTGGATATCTCAGCAGGCGATTACCGGAAGTGGTGACAACAGGCAGGATCGAAGAGTGAGGTGTCACCATTACGTAGCGATCATTGTTGCTATTGTCAGTTTTCGGTTTACGCCCCGAAGGCCGTCAACGTCCCGCCGAGTCAGGGCGGTCCATCCGCGACGTTCTCGCTACCGTCACCGCTCTTAATGCAGCATTTCTTGCCGCAGCCTCAAGCTAGTGGGGGCATGTATAAAGTGCAAGTAACAGACATAGGAGCTTTCCAGACGAGAATAAGCCTTTCAGAGCTTTTCCACCACTCTTCAGCGGGCTTCCAGTTCCACCGCGGCGTTGCTAGCTGGAGGGGTCTCTACTGAGGGAAGCACTCCAGGTAGCGGTAGTGTATAGACTGGGCCGCGACGTGATTGCTGTTGTTCAGGTCTCCACACTTACGCTCAGAGGCTGCAGACCCCAGAGGACACCCCTAGATTGTCCATCACATCGCTTCCAATGCAAGGTGTCTAGGCACTAGTCTGGGAGGCACTGCATTCTATAGAGGTCGTTTTGTCAGGTATGAACTCCCTGTCTGACCTGCTGCTTTGCACTGCTCGAGGACCACCTGCTCCTAGCTTGGCGGGACCACCGCCTCCGGCAACATCTACTGTCGTGGCGAGAGGGGGAGGGGCTTCAATGTCGTACCCGGTAGGGCCCTCTCCGATTAGTCATTTAGCGTATCTGCTCCTGTTCAGGTGAGGCGACTAAGTACGGAGCAGCTAGAAGCCGCAAGAGGCGATCCCAGGGTGGCATCGTTGAGTTGCCATCCTTGTCGTGTATGGGGTTGTTGTGCTCTAGGTAGCGCTAGTGGCGCGTAGAGCTCAGAAAGCTGCAGGAAGGGAAGGAGCGCCTGTGCTCCAGGGGGAACCGATTGAGGCCTGCAGTAAGGTGCTCGACACTGCGTCTGCAAGCAACAACTACAATGCTAAGGAAATGGCTAGGGTCATGGTGAGTGTATATGGGGAGCTTTTGGATTCTGAAAACGACTTGAGAATTTTCTTGAAAATGAAATTCGACGAGATCGGTTTTTTCCTGGCAGGAGGAGAATGCTAGTTTGAGGCGGAGAGTGAGCACGCTGGAGAGAAAGTTGGCGGACCTACAAGCTGAGCTCGAGGTTAAGGATCGTCTATTAGAAACAGCAAAGATCAGCACAAATGATGGAGATCAGACGGAGCGAAACACACCGAATCCAGCAAAATTATCCAACAGCTCCAAGCAGTGTAGGACAGCAGGGTCGGTCTGTCCTCTTCATTTTCTCGCGCGCCCGACTGTTAGTGTCGTGGGCGTGGAATTACTGACAAGCCGTGGATGCTTGGTGGCAGTCATGCGTGTAGGCATCGCCAACTTGTTGTATTCTCCTTAGAACCCATTGAGAAGGTTCTCGTGAAGAACGGAAGCCAAGTTGTCTCCTGTGGTCGGAGTTAGTCCTCTATCATGTCTAGCCATGGTGAAGGAAGTCGTTGTCCTGTGGCAAGCGTGTATGTGTCTGCTCACGCCTCGAGTTGGCTGTTTGTCAATACGTCGATGGTGGTGTTGGAGTATATGTTCGCTTTACTCAGCTGAGCTCAGGAGTTTTCTTCCTAATTGTAGGAGTTTATATACGAATTTAAGTGTAAATGTACAGAAACCAATAGGAGTTTCCCAATAATTCCCACCAACTGGAGCACACACACATAGTTGCTCTTGTGGGTATTTTCCCATTCGTTCAGTAAAGGCGTTGTATCCTCAAATAGGACAGTAGTGGCGGAACGACATCATTGTATCCGTTTTCTCATGCAACGAGAATTGCTGCGAGCCCTGTGGCTTCGTATCACAACAAATCATACCATACGTGGACGTATGGTCAGCTCGGGCCGTTGGTTGTCGAATTTGATATTGTGCACCGTAGTTGGACGATTCTGTCGTAGTCGACGACTTCGTTCAGTCCTAGGCTCCACCGGATCCTGGAGCTCCAATATTCCCTATTATACTCTCTTATTGCTATTGGTGATCGTTAGTCCAAAGCCCTCGACGAAGTCTGAAATGAACGGCATTCAACTTTACTCGCTTGCTGGTTCACCCCGAACACTCTACCATACTTTTGTTGAATGTCTGTTGTCCAATAACATACATGGAACAACTTCGTTTTCTAATCTCGAACAGAAGCAGAATATTCCATGTACGTTACGGAGCTCGTTCGTTTGATATCATCCAGTTGGTCCTCCTTGCTATGGTCCAGGAGATCACTTCGTTTGTCGGCATGGAGGACGTCACCACCGACTTGGTAAGCTGTAGAGGCTGCATGGACACTTGAGGCTGCGGGCGTCAGTCGCGCTTCTGTAGATTCTTCAAGTCCTCAAGGCAACCATCAAGACTGATGATGAGTATGATGCTAAAAAGGCGCAGGAATGGGCAGATCAGATAGGGCTCAAAATAGTGTCCAAGCTGAAAGTAGGCATCAGACCGCACTCTGCCGTAGTTGACCCAAGAAAAGTCTTGGAATATGTGATCGCTTTTTTCAGCTAAGCTCAGGCGTTGGCTCGCTAATTATAGAAGTTTACATACAAATTCGGTAGATATGTACAGGAATCAATGAGGATCTCTAAAAAACTCCTCAAGGTTTTATATTGTCCTCAACACATGTAGTTGATCGTGTGCATATTTTACCATACGTCACAAGAATGGCACATTGCCTATTCGGACGATAAAGTAGCTCTGGTCACAATTGCTGATGGGCGTTGTTGTCCGTACAAATGTGCTTTCAGGAAGCGAGCGACAACTTCAAATACGTAGTGTCTGTTACAATTCAAGAGAAAGGTGCGGGGTAGGTCCCACTTACGGTGGTGGGCGACGCTGTATTATCCAAATTAGATTGCACCACTCGGCGACGTGCCACTGGGACTCCTCAGCTGATGGCTCCGTCACAGTAGGCCATAGCTTCCTCTGGTCCTGTCCAATTAATATTCACTTTTCAATATAAATAGATATAATAGTATATGAACAATAATAAATAGGTTAACGTATAATGATACACCCATGGATACAGAATATAATATCGATATTAATTGATGTATTTATACACATAGTGGGCTCCTGATAGGTACGCTGGGACCAATCCTTGAACATGGACGTGGTCATCACTGTATTCGCATTAGCTCTCTAAACACACTGAAATTGTTGTGTTGCTGATAGTCGGGAATGGTCACTGAGATCCTCCGATGGTAGAAGACTGACAACACATCCTTTATTGCCTCGGAGTACTATCCGAAGCATGAGAGAACAAACCGCTAATGTGAACTGTTCACGAGTCATCTATCGATCGCATGCACTTTGCATGTTGCATCCAAAAACTACCGTGGCGAAGTAATCTCTCATGCGGTTCTTTTCCAACTCGCTTATCTACAGCCTGTAGACTACAGGCCAGCACGGTGGGCACGTCGCCATTCTGATTCTGGCAGGCCAATACGGTCTCTTTCGGAAACTCCATCCGTAAATTGAGCTTCGAATTGATGGGCTTCTGGAGCGGACATCGACGTCCCCTGTTCATATAGATAGACGCTGCAGTTGCCTTACACAGTTCCTCACGCGTATACGATGTTCACTCAACAGAATTGAATATTTCCTTCCGGATGCTGCGGCGCAGTCCTTGGCAACTACATAGTGGATCATAGCTAGTCCAACAGTTAAGTCTAATATTGAACTTGATCTACACTTCGGCAGACTGAGATCGAGATTAATCGAAGGCATCCCTTCAGAGGTTGTTGTGTGACTATTCTGATGGTCAGAAGAGGTATTCGAGGTACTGACAACCGTCAAGCTACCTATGGTGAAACTATAGTCAATAAAAGGAGGCACAGCGTCGATATCCCACTAGCGTCGTTGTCTTGAATCGACTGACGCTCTAGGTGCAGCGGAGATGTGAAGGTCGATGACGATCCGGATGGATCTGATGGATGCCTACGAGGATCCTGAGAAACAACCCCACCGCGATCTCCTAGAGATACTAGTCCAGACTTGTTCGAATGTCTAGGTCCCACCATACTGGATGCTCAGCGTGACAATAGACAACTTGTTAGATGTGATACGATGTAGCTATACGATGCTACGAAGATAACCAATCAGAACAGATCAGATCTATTCAAGTCCAGTCCACAGTTGAACTTGCAAATGGACTTCAACTCTGAGAGTCTTCTTCAGGGCTTTGCCTGACAACGGCAATAATCATATTATTAGCTTTATTGAAACACTGCGTCGACTCTTTCATGCGCACCGGTGTTTGTTTAGGTGCTCCTCGTGCTCCTTATTGGGGTTTATGAGGTGCACCTTAAATTTAAGAGCATAAGGAGCATAAGGTACAACTGTAGTGAAAGCACCTCGCGTAAGGTGTAAGGCTCCTTGTCCCTTGCTCCTAAATCCAAGGTGCACCTTAAGGAGCATTTCTTGTGAAATAAGCCCCAGATGATACTGGGCGCGCGCGATATCAAAGTGCGCTGATGAAAATAAATTGCACGGATAATGTTTCGCTTCGCTTTCCCGCCGTTCACAACTACGGCTCGCTGTTGCGCTTGAGGAATTGTTAGTGGGGAAAGATTGCAAGATTAATGATCATGTGTTTGTTCATTGTAGTCCTCGGGGTAGTCGCGGGTAGGGTAGAAGTCAACATTAGAGTTACAATTTCGCTTCACATTGATCTATGCGACGGCATCCCCTGCGATCTCCTAATACGCCTCGGAAAAATTCCAATCAAACAAGCGGAGCGACGCAGACACCCAAAAGAGGGCCCTGTGGTGGCAAGGGAGGGCGTATGGCCAAGGTGGCAGGAGAAGAACATTCCGAGTCGAGCTCCATCGAGTGGACAACTGAATTGGAATCGTCGCTGTCATCCTCCTCCTCGGCGTGCGACTCCTACTATGTTCGGGAGGTTTGGGCGAATGACGTTGAATATGAGTTGCGAGTGATGGAGAAGTTGGTGGAAGAGTACCCCTATATAGCAGTAGATGGATGCTTCCCGGGGGTGGTGGCAAGGCCCACTGGTAATGGCATTAAAGGGCGCGTGACGGTAGCGGCTGTTGTTTATGCTTAGGTCCGTTCAAAAATGATACGGAGAGAAATTATGAGATTATCAGAACTAATATGAGCCTCGTAAAAATACTACAACTAAGTCTGGCATTTTCTAATAAGGACGGTGAAGTGGCTGGGCATCCTGAAGACGTTCGAACGGCGAATGGAAGTGACCGGCCTCCCCCAGCTTGTGTGTGGAAAATCAATTTTCACTTCGACGTTCGGAAGGATATTTATTGCGCCGAGACGTTGAAGCTGCTGAGGGAACCTACAAAGAAGGGAGGTGCGGGCATTGACTTGAAGGCGCATCTGAAGCGGGGCGTGAGCGTGGAGAGATTCTCGGAGCTGATCACGGGAAGTGGCCTGGTGCTGTCGCGTGATGTAACGTGGATAACTGCGGCTGGTGGTTTCCTATTCGCCGGATTGGTGAAAATGCTGTCCGGCCAGGCCCTACCGAAGGCTGAAGTGGAGTTCTCGGAGATGTGTTATGAGTACTTCCCTCACATCTGGGATATGAGGGTAATCAGGAGAGGTTCGTCGAGGTGTGGTATGAGGTCTCGTGGAGGAGGGGTTCTGCACGCATGCGCATCATCGGAGAAGGCAAATTTGGAGGTTGAAACGCCGTCCACTTTAACACTTCTTGAGAACTTCTTCCGATATGATGGCAGAAGTGGTAGAATGATGAGTTCCTCTTCCGACGACTCTTCCGAGTCGCCTCCAGCAGTGCTCCCTTTTTCTGCTATGCAGAGGAGGGCGACTACGACGAAGTGGTGGCTAGCGAGTGGTGGTGGCGGCAAGGAGATCAGGAGGAAATCTCAATTTGGTTTAGAGGAGTTCTCTGCGTTGAATTTAGAGAGTCCTGCATCGGTGTGGCAAGATAAAGGAGAGGAGGTAATTTCGTGGCGCGTGAAGCTGAGGACGGAAGTGGAGGCAGAATATGAGGAGGCGACCAGTGAGAACAAAGAAGGTTCTGCTGATGCCATCACGACACCCGCTATGAAGAAGGAACAGCCGAATGGAGTTGTCCAAACGCCGCCTCCACCACCCCCTGGCCGTCCACCTCCTCTAGATGCTCGTTCGACTTCGGGCTCTAACGCGTCACCGGTTGATCGTGGAGAGGAGGAAGGGCCGCCTCGCTATAAGCATCCACTTCGGCACCCCAAGTATCCGAATGGGGCCCCTCCTCCTATGTGTGGGGTTATTAGTTATAAAGGGCCGCCGCCGCCACCCATTGGTACACGCAAGTGGTTACCGGCGCCTCTGAAGAGAGGGCAACCGTTTATGCATTGGGGATGCGTACAGCTACCAGATGTGGCGTCAAGTCACTATCGTCGGCGTAGGGAGAGACCCATGGGGATCTCAGGGGGAGGGAAGGATGTTGGGATAGGAGGTCACCGTCGGGGAGTGCGGAGCTGATTCCGTATGTATTTTGTTGTATGTAACATTGGGATGGTGACACTGCTGGTGTCACCATCATGTTGGTATTTTGGTATTCGGAGGGACGGGAGGAATGTAGCGAACAGTGATGGGTGAAGATACGAAGGAGGTTCGCATTGCTGGCCTCGTTGGTATCGATTCTGGTTGCCTATGGGATACATTTCGAGTGTCTCCTCCAGAGGGTAGATGTTGAGTTTGAGTATTGTTGTTGTCGAAGGAAGACAGCTCCTGGCCGATCGGAGGAGGGGAAGTTTAATAGTTGACTGGATGGTTTCAGTGAGCGAGATGTGGTGGAAACATGGTATGGTAAACGGCAGAAAAATCAGTAATGGCATTATTAGAAAATACTAAGAGGCCATCATATAGTACCGCACTTGGTGTATCGCAGGGAGGGGACGGGTGCATGCCTGTGGTACTGGAAGTGTTGGAAAATATGTATATGGTCAACTACGTGTGTTGGTGACAATATGGAAATTATGAGGAATTTTGTTGAGGATTCTCGACCTGAAAATCACCCTGCTCAACGTCCTCGGTAGTCGTCAATCGAGATGATCCGTGAGATGTTATGTTCTGTAATCGGGCAGTAGTTGAGCATTATGTCTCTTTAGCTGAGTCACTCTGTATACACCATTGCGATCTTAGCATTCCCACTCATCTATTTAGAGTAACTGAGAATGGTTGCTATGATTGCACTCTTGAAGTTATTTGTGCCTAGTTGGGACAGAGATGTGCACGCGTGCACTAAAAGCAGAGCAGCACGCATGCTCATTCGAGGCCTATGCTTAGACTAGCGGTGAGGGACAGAGTTTGTCAAAAAACTGTTTGAACTCTCCCTCCCATCTCATTGGAACAAATAGGGGGAAGACGCAGAAAAACATTGTTTGTGCATTTCTAGCCGAAGTCGTGGGTGAATCTCCAAGAAGTAACGAGGAAGCTATTGAGGTGAACGAAGAAAAGCAGAGATATATACATTAGCACTGGTGATTTGTATGTGCCGATACAATGTTGAGTTGTTCATTGGCGACCATAAAGTGTGCTTGGAGTGGTATCGTGTACAACGGCTATGTCAAGTTGACATTCTTAATGACTGCTCCTAGAGGGAAGACTCGGGCAGTGGAGAGGGAAGGAGGAGGTTCTTCTGGCGGGTTGAGGCGGAGCGAAGCTGGGTCAATGGTTTTTGTACTGCCGTTGAGGAATAGAGTGCTGTTCCCGGGACTGAGAGCACAGGCATTGGTAGTAGTGGGGAGGGGTAGTATAAGGCAGGATGTGACGGAAATGTGGTAGGTACATAAATCGGTTTTTGAGGCACTTGTAGCCCATCAGAAAACAGTATCGTTGGAAGATTCTCTGAGCCACGACAAGCTCGTCACTGTTGGTGTTAGAAACAGCGATAGGGAGGGTTCCAAAGGAGACGAGAAGCTGTAGGCGCCAGTGTTGGAATGTATATACGCTGACGTTCCTCAGCTGACCTCGGGAGTTTCCTCGCTACTTGCAGGAGTTTATATAAGAATTTGGGTAGAAATGTTGAAGAAGTAACAATAATTTCCCAAAATGTCCTCAGAACTTCCATATTGTCACCGACGCATGTCGTTGACCATGTGCATATTTTTTCACACTGTTAGGCTTGTAGTAGAGTGAATTAGGATTGCTTTACTGTAGACTATAATGAAGTTTCATCCGTTTTACGTGAGGTGGCGTAAATCTCTGTGAAAAACGCAATATTCGCGGTGATATGCAGTAGTCGTGAAATATGTTTTTCACTGGTGTTTTTCATATCACGGGTGAAACTCCAATATTGGTAGGAATAGTAACCCGTAACAATACTCCTCCGCGTGGACGGGAGATGCCATGAGTATTCTCGTGATTTACATGGCTTCAACTGATTGCCTCTTCGTCTCTCCACGTCGTTTTGCATTTTCGCATTGATCTTGCTGATTTTCGTATAAAGAGTGAAAGTATGTAGTTAAGCTCGAATGGTTTCTGTGAAGTTCCACCCATAGTAATAATATCATTTCGAATCAAGATGATTCCTTATTGTAGATGTGTATTATTGATCGTATTGGATACGTTATAGTCGATCGTTGGTTCCGTAAGTGGTCAAGCGGTAGAGCGTTATGCTTACTACCATGAGGTCCAGGGTTCGATCCTTCGCAGGGGTCTTTTTCACACATCCGCCGGTCGGCACTCTCTTTTGGTTAGGTACACTGTGGGCACACTCTGCCGTATGGTATCCAGTAGTGTAGCGCCTCACACCCGGGCCGGGGAGGTTGATGAAGGGGATCAAATCGTGTTGACACTAGAAGGACTAGATAGGTGGGAGCTCGAGGCTTCCCAGTTCCTATTAGATGCATCTTCAGGGTGGAACTGGAGACCTCTGGTGCGGCACTGGTGTGGGACGGCTCAACGGAGGGAGGTACTTAAAGGAGTTTCGAAACTTCAAGTTCTGTAGCATTCCCAAGTCGCAAAATTTTCCCCTTCGTTGAATCGAACTCCTAAACTTTCAATTGAGCCTGGTATAGTATTAATCTTGTTGGTATTTTAGTAAAACGATGCGTGAAATGTTAACGAGAACGTAAAGCATCGACCGCATGGACGAAAATCTGAACTTGTTGGCAAAGCATTAATTCGATCTTCAAAGGCTGTAGTATCATGTTAACGCCATGGAAGTGAAACTCTCCTTACTGTGATGATCGCGTACCTATTCACCAGGCTGAAGGTTCGTTACTGGTGATGCTACTACGCCGTAGGGGTATATGGTTTCTATAGTGATCGATGGGGGAGGTCTGATTGGGCAGGAGGGAGGATGCTGTGCTTTAGGGGAGCGTAATGTGGTGCACGGCAAGGTTTGGGTATCTCGCGTGCTTGGGAGTGTCCAGAAGGGGCCGACGAGGGAACTGGAAGCATTAGCGGGTAGGAAGGGCAGTTTTCAATAGTCGAATAGTGGACCGTCTGGCATTACTCACTTTTTGTAGCTGTTGTCAGCGACCATCCTTGATAAGCTGCAATGGTCTGTAGTCGTTATAGGGGCTGGGGAAGCAGGGGAGTTATATCGTCGATTGGAAATAGTAGAAAGTGTCCCTCCCGATGAGTGACGTGCTTTCAGATGGTCTCCAGCGGAAGGTGGCTGAGCTGTTTCAACTGGAAAAGAGGCTTCAGGTTGGGGGGAGGGTGTTATAGTTGGGTTCAATACTGTTGGTTTAGGGCCTCGCTCATGGCGGTAAAGCTGGGGGGTTGCCGGGGCCTTTGGGAGGGCTGATAACGTCTTTGTGGAATAGTGGACGGGAAGGGGGTGGGGCGGCAGGGGAGAGCGTACTAGTTTTAAGGATGGTGTGGTCAGGAAAGGATAGAGAAACTGCCATCACTGAGGTCCCGATGAAGGCTGACAAGTGCTCGTTGTTTGCCGATATCATATGTGCAACGTTGAAGGTGAGTATGGAAAAATGCCGCTGGGTGGATTCGAACCTGTGTGACACTGCCACCCCCGATCTGCACTTCTCGCATGCGGCCTTACGTAGAAGTGCCCCAGCTACCAGTTGGGTTGGGGGAAGTGTCGATGGTGTGGTATATCAAGGCCGTAGGATGTCTGAATTCTCAGGATGTGCCGATGGTCGCTCGACAGCAGGCTTTGGAGTGCCTCTGCATTGAAGATAGGCTGCACATGGCGACGAACATGGTGGCGGAGCGGAGAGAGGCGCTGTTGGTGACGAGCCGAGTTAGAGTGGGAACTCGTCCTACTGGGATGGTCTTGTCCTTGTAATGGAGCTTTCAGGGTAACATGAGGAAGCAAGCGGACATGGACGTGCGGGAGAGGGTGATAAGGAGGCAGATCGAAGAGCTCCAGAAGGAGCTTAGGAAAATCAGTAAGGAAAGGGCCCGTTGGAGAGTGTTCGTGATGGTAGTGTTAGGTGGGGGGAATGAGGCTGCCGAGGACGAGGTTACGTCCATCGTGAACAAACTGGCCGCTATCCCCCTGCCTGAGGACATGAGGAGGGTAGGGCTGTTGGGTTAGGGAGTAGAAAGGAGGGTGATGCTGTCTAGGTATGCGATAGGGAGATCCACAAACTGCAGAGTACGCCGACGACTCATCCTGACTATACTGTGACCAGGTTAGATCTGGGAGGGGTCGTACATAGTAGTGCTGTTGTTGGCGACCCCTTATAGGCTTTGGCTTGGGAGTGATAAGCGTGAGTATTTCAGGACCTACTTGGAGACGGTGGCCTCTCTGCCGTGGTCATTGGAATGCTCTGAGGCGGTCATCGATCTCGATAGAGCTAGGGAGGTCCTTGAGAGAGATCACTTTGGGATGACTAAGGTAGTGACAGTTGTATCACCCCCACTGGTTATCATAGATTTTTGTAGTGAATCGTTTGAGTAGGAAAGCATAGCTCTTGTAACTGCAGAAGATGATCAGCAACTTCAGTTGAGATATTTTACAGGTCAAGAAAAGAGTCAGGGAGTTCTTAGCAGTGATGAAGCTGCACCAAGCGAGGGGCGGCTCTCAAGGCGATGAGTAACGAGGAAGCATTCTGCAATGGTCCCCTTCAATTCTCATCTCATGTTAGGGAAGCGAGAGTGGCTGAGGGAGAAGGTCGAGACGTGGGGTTACCGGTGATCAACAGGAGGGGTCCTCCTGGACCGGTCGTGTGCCTCGTGGGCCCCCCGGGTGAGCACGTTGGTGTGAGAGTGGATCTGGTGTACTGGTGTGGTTAGAGGGTTGCACATGTCTACAATGAGACTCTTGAAACATGCCACTCTACGGCACTTGACCATTTTGTCTCTGGAGTAGTTCATGGAATATTGTATTGCTCTGAATGGGCAACTGTGTGTCGATGTAGGTGTTGGTAAGACTTCACTGTGTAGGAGTATAGCAGAAGCTCTGGGTAAGAGGTTCTGTCGAGTATCATTGGGAGGGGTACGCGATGAGGCGGAGATACGCGGGCATAGGTAGGCTCTATGGGGCGGTGATCATGATGAGCGTCATATTCTGAAGCCTCGCGACGCGGTCGGTGAGGATGGATTTAAAATATAGATGCCAATCTGAAATATCATTGTCGTCATCATCATAATTCTTATTGTTTGTGCATGTTGTTGTCGTGTGCCTCAGACGCACCTACATTGGTGCCATGTTGGGTACTGTCCTGCAGGAGTTGGCTCGATGTGGTAGTCGGGAGTGTGTTATGCTACTCGATGAGATTGACAAGGTTGCCCAACCAGGGTTCAACTCCAATGCGCAGGGTAAGAACCATGACGACGCCAACTGCGGCGGCGGCTGCTGTTCCCAGAAGTTACTCGTCCTCGTGCTAGTCACCCTTTCTTGGTCACTCTAGTGCAACAACAATCAACTTTAACATAGAGGCCAGTGTGGAAATAGACGTTCGCTTTCCTCACCTGAGCTCGGAAGTTTCCTCACTGGTCATAGAGTTCGGGTAGAAGTGTACACAGATCAACGAGAATTTCCCGAAATTTCCGCACAATTTTCATATATTTACCAACCATGAGTTCATTTTCCCACACTAATAGATGTTCGGACTGTTCTCATCGCTTATAATATGGTATGCATGCTAATACTGTCGGTACCTCTATGGGGACCCACTGAGTAGAACTAAGCGTCCTTGCTGGTCATGGAGTCCATGACCATGACATGACAAGTCCATGACATGGACCATGACTAGGTCCATCTTTGTTGTACCTTGTATTCGATTTTGATAGTCCAGCATGAAAGAATGTTGTAACTTCGTTGATGATGTAATGTAATACCTCGAATGTTCGAGGTTTCATAGTCCTAATCGTCGAATTAGCGGAGTTTCATCACCTGTTCATTTTGAACTATCAAACTCGAACGGAACCAGGCTGCTGGTTTTAGCTGCACTCCTGGAGCTGTTGGACCCCTCACAGCACGCCACCTTTCGTGACCACTACCTTGGAGTTCCGTTCGACCTCTCCTGTGTGACGTTCATATGCACGGCCAACTCGGCAGGTGAGCGTGTGAATAGTCAGCGGTTGGAGATTCTCTCAGGGGAAATGAGCCGCCCACTCATCGATCGGCTGGAGATGGTGGAATTAGAGAGTTACACGTTGGAGGAAAAGCGAGAGATCGCCAAAAGGTGAAGAGTCAAATCGATCACGAGGGCGAGCGCGGTTGATGATAGGCATCTCATCCCACGACAGTTAGAGTACCACTGCCTGGCTCCTGGGTCGGCCAAGATAGAGGACGATGCGATAGACTACTTGGTGGAATGCTATACGAAGGAGGCCGGTGTGAGGTGAGCAGGGTGACCATGATACCATTGAGGGTTCCTTCCTGTTGTGCCTCGGTACTTGGCGTTGTACATGGTGAAAGTTGGAGGATTTTTGGTATTGGACAGTGTGGTTCGTGTTGATCAGATCTCTCGAGCGGAGGCTGGGCGATGTGTGTCGATATGTTGCTATTGAGATGGTTGAGAATAAGAAGGATAGTCCCTCGCCTTTCACCGTAAGGTCGTTGATGATGATGATGCGCTTGAGAACGACCTGCCTTTTTCTGAGGGTCGAGCACTATAGCAATTCCAGGTCAAATTTATCTATTACCGACAAATTTAATTTTTTACACATTTTATTGATGTTTCACCTTGTTTAAACTAAGCTCCTGAACTTTCAAGTAAACCGGGTATAATATTAATTTTTTTGGTATTTCGTGAAAGCCCCGAAGAAAAAACTAAAAATGTAAATGACTTAAATTTTTCGGTAGGAAAATCAGTTCGACTTGGAAAAGCCGTCTTATTTTACAATTAGTGGATCTAAAGTTGCGTTGATCCTAGATACAGCAGAGGGATATCCCTGATATTCTCGGACCGGAGACTTTCGAGTCCCCTGCGAGGCTGGCGAGGAGGCGGGCGAGGCAGCAGCACTCACGAGGGCAACAGATAGGAGTGAGCGTACACTCCTGTTGGTCATCACTCCCGAACGTCCTTTTAGGTTGCTCTAGGCCTGGCAGTGACTGCTGGTGGTGGTGACGTGTTAGAGATAGAGACGACTCTAACGAGTAGTTCTGCTAGTGTTGGTGCAGGGACGGGCAAGGTGTCCATCACTGGTGAATCACCTTAGAAGGGTTTCTCGCAAATAGTCGTTGTTATGACAGGTCAACTCGGTAAGGTGATGCAGGAGTCGGTAAGCGCGGCATTGGCTCAGCTCAAGGCCAGGGTATATGCGGTGCAAGATAGAGCGATGGCTGAAGGTGAAACACCTGCGTGGTGGTAATTTCGTGGCGCAGTGACGGAATCGTTGAGTACGTGTGTGATGGACTCGTTGTAGTCTTTATATCTTATAGAGGCGGTAGGAATAACCAGGATGTAGCAAAACTCTGCAAGACATGTGACATGTGCCACACGTATCCGTACCACATTTCCTACACTTCCTGTTAGGAACCCCCTCCTCCATGGATAGTATCTTCCGCTTGATCGAGCCAAAACTACTAACCTCGGCCGACGTCCATGTCCACTTCCCAGCTGGAGCTGTTCCCAAGGATGGCCCTAGTGCTGGTACCCTCTAGTGCATTTCAAGCCTCCCTCAACACTCCACTTAGGCGTGGCTGTATTCCTCGCACTAGTGTCACTATTCGCGGCAATACCCGTCCCGTCGTCCATCGCCACCACAGGTTAGCTACTGTTGTTGTTATGGTATATCTCTACCGTGCTTGTTCAGGGGAGATCACTCTTACTGGGCAAGTCCTCCCAGTGGGGGGTGTGCGAGATAAGGTGCTCGCAGCTCAGAGGGCCGGCATCGACACGGTCATCATTCCCCGCTCGAACGCTAAGACGTGAGTCACCATTTTCTCGACGGTGTCGGACTAGACCCTTGCAGGTTACGAGCGTCGTTGCCGTTGTCGGTGACGGACTCAATAGAACTAGTCTTTATAGATCACGTCGACGAGGCTCTACTACGAGTTTTCAGGCCTCAAGTCCAGACGCATAGTAGCGACAATAGAGCACCGCCGCTGAGGCGGCCTTCTACTATAGCGACCGTATCGCGGTCAGCATTGTAGCACATGGTTTTTGATTATAATTTTTCCTCGAACTTGCTGTTGAGTTAGTGCTACCCTTTACTAACACGCGAGTACCACCTGGGGACGATAAGGTGTCCATATTTTTGACGCTTGTAAACTTATACCATTCGATTCGGTGGACTTCACTGTATCAGAAGATGCCAATATATGTGTTATATGGATGCTGTATATGTTCTTCATCGACTGCCCCGCAAGAGCGTGCAAAACGCGTTCTTTCAACTGTTCAACTGTCATTTCTTGAATTTGAGATTGATGTGGTATGAGCTTGGGAGCCGCAGCTTCTAGTTGGTCACGGTTGTTTCCTTGGAGCACTTCCCCGTGTGGCTCCATCGTTGATGGTGTTGTGGAGGTACTTAGAAAGTTTCTTCGAGGCCACCGGTCCCAGCGTGATTATCAAGCTTCGGAAAGAAGTCGAGAGGTGTCCATTGCGAAAAACCTCCACAAAGATTTTTACCCGAGCAACAACGTGAAGGTATCAACTATCGGCCTCGCCTGCCCTGGTTTAGTGTGTCTAGCTCAGGTGGATTTGGTCACTCACTGTCGTGCTACTAGTGCTGAGCATGTTGTTGTAGGGCCTCGCCAGGATTGGTCAGGTCGCATGGTTGAGTGGCTCTGCGGGCGAGGCTTCGCTTAACTGGTTTTTAAATATCCCACTCCTGGGCGCGTGGGCCTGGTGGGCTGGAAGACTGAAGGTGCCTGTGACTTCCAGCTTTCAAAGCATCGAGTTAGTCCGACGAGCGCCTCTGTTGGCGTCGCCTACGTCGCGCTCCGGCGGGCGCGTGCCGGCGATGCGACGCCGCGCACGGTCGGCCAACCGATGCTTGCTCCCGGGAGTGGCGGGCTGGGTTGAAAGAAATTATACACGGCATACGCCGTCTGGTTCTGTGAAGCTTCGGCGATGTTCGGCCGCTCGAGTCGTATCACGACGCACCCAGGATAAGGGTGGAGGATGCACCGCGGATGATATGCACGTGTGTGACGGAGACGCACTGTGTGACGCGCCTTCCGTATCGGTATTTAACTCGTGTTAACTAGTTAACACTTTAAGGCAATGCCAACACTGCCTACTGAGTTGTCGATGTTGTTGTCGATGTTGTTGTTGTTGTTGGTGTCGTTGTCGTTGTCGTTGTTGGTGTTGGTTGGTTTTTTTGGTGTTGGTTTTGTTGTTTGTGTTGTTGTTGCTGTTGTTTTCGTGGTTCACCCCTATGGCTGTTCCCATTGCAAGAACATACGAGGCGCTACGCTGTAGCGCCTACAGTCGTGGCTGTGACAAGAGACCACAACCACAAGGGTACCGGTCCCCAGTGATCAGGGAGCACTACCATTATTTTTGCTAAGCTCCGTTGGGCATTTCACGATGAATGACATGCTCGACTTCATTAATACCATCTTTATGTGATTTGTGTTCTCCCCAGACGATATTTTCATCACACAGTTCGACCTTTGCAATGGGATGCCATCTCTCAAGTCTCGACGATGCGGATGTGTCGACGCACGCAACCCATGAAGCAAAATCGAGTCAGAATGACAGTCGTCGTCGTCGGAAGGCCGGTAGGACTCAACCAGCTCCCCTCCGCTTTCGATTTGGAGGCGTTTGGCTAGCAACTGAGTTTCGTGGCGCGCGAAAAAGTAGCTTGTTGTTATCCCTGTTTTAGTATCCTTGGACATTCCTAGGAGGTCACTATCGGCACAGCCCCAGCGTCGAAAAGTGCGGGCCAACTCGTTGGTAGCCCAAATTACGACGGATGAGCGGGGAGTGCGCACAGCGAAGGTTATCCGCCAAGTGCCTATAGAGGCAAGATACGAAATTCATCGAGATATGGTCTTTGGTGAGTGAAATACAAGGGGAAGGGTAAGTAGTGTACCCTTGAAGGTACCGGAATGAACGGAGCTGTTGTTATGGCTAAGCATCGTGACAGTGGGAGGGTGTGCGCAGTGAAGACGTTCTCTACGCTTGGTCTGGATGCGGCTCGATACCGAGTAGGACTGTCTTGAATGATTGCACTTCGTCATCATCGATAGTTGTGGTTGTTGTTGCTTTCAGCGGCTTTATAACGAAGTTGACATTTTCTTACGGATGGACCATCCCAACGTGTGTAAACTCCTTGAGGTCTACGAGGATGATGCCCACGTATATTTAGTGATGGAAGCATGTAAATGATTCCTTCCCTCCTCGGGATGTTCCTATCTCCCTTTGACAGGCACAGGGAAGGACCTGTATGATCGTTTAGCAGTACAGAAGCGCTTCACAGAGGAGGAAGCAGCTGTGACGGCCAAGCAAATGCTCGAAGCAGTACACTACTGTCACACCCACGGCGTATGCCACAGGTGAGGGAAACCAGCATCCATCGCGGCTCCCTTGCTATGGCATCATGTTGTGGTGAATGATACTCAGTTCACGCTGGTCAGGATGATGGGTTAATGTCAGGGACCTCAAGCTGGAGAATTGGGTGTACTCTGAGCCCAGGTCGGACGCTCCTTTGCGGTTGATCGATTTCGGCATAAGTCAAATCGTTTCCACGTCAAAGGAGAAGATGAGTGACACCCACGGAACTGTTTACTATGTCGCTCCCGAGGTGGCAGGCGGGTGGCTATGCGCTGTCGATTGCTCCTGTCCTTCAGATTCTCATGGGCGACTATGATTTCCGTTGTGATGTGTGGTCCATCGGTGTAATTGTTTACATGCTACTATCGGGTTCGCCTCCTTTCACTGGAGAAGACGCCCGTGAAACTGTCCGAAATATCTTCCAAGCCAGTCTGTGCTTCGACGGTGAGTTGCGTCCGCAACTAGCCTCGCCGATAGCCGTGCTGCTAGGTCCTCGATGGGAAGGTGTATCCCCCTTAGCTAAGGAGTTCATCTCTAGCTTGCTTCAGAAAAATCCCAGCGATCGTCCAAGCGCTTTGGAGGCATCCAAGAGCGAATGGATCAGAACCTTCGTGACCATCCAGGAACCCAAGTCGGACTTGATAGACTCGGGCCTGCTGGAGATCCTTTGCCAATTCGCGAAGGAGAGCGACGTGAAGCGAGCGGCTCTCAGCCTCGTGGCCTTCAGTATCAATCCCAAGGTTGTCTGCGATGCTCTAGCTGACGAGTTCCGTTCACTCGACTTTGACGAGTCTGGCACAATACGTCTGGGGGATCTCACCAAGGCTCTTACGGAGCGGCTCGGTTTAGATGCTGTGGAAGCGGAAAAGATCTTCCGAAAGCTCGACCAAACTGGCGACGAAGAAATCCATTATTCGGAATTCCTCGCAGCGTGTTTGCACATCGTATCACATTGACAGAGCAGACGTTCGGGATGCTTTCTATCGTCTCGATGTGGACA
>NW_003202922.1:79898-127501 GCF_000006405.1 Perkinsus marinus ATCC 50983
TCCCAACAGATTGGGGTAAGATAAAAATGCCGAACTGAAAGAAATCGTTCCGAATGATAACATTCATGAATACACCCCCCATCATCTCGCTTGTTGGCCACGACGTGGAGACAATCCAGCCGAGCGAGTGTGCTCTAATAATAGCGGGCATCTGAAGAACTACAATACGACCAACCATATCGAAACAACTTAATATACTCTAGCCTTTCGTCATGCGTGTATTCGCTCTGAATGATGCCGATACCAGTACTATAGAGCCGAGGCTGGACACTGGACCTTCGCCGAGGAGTATGACGATTCTCACCTAATTCACAACAACGTAATTTCGCTGTGAACCTTAGCGCCTATGGAAATACATACCGCTCGAGTCTGTGGACTGCACCAAGGCTGCGGCACTCTTCGGGCTAACAGGAGCATTATCGCTCATATTAGCCGAACGGTATAAGCTTACGCCCAACAGAATCTACAATGAACGAGTAAAGCAACCGATTGAGAGGCATAGTACTCACCACCGAGAGGGCCAACATGGTTGAGCGATCAATAGGCTCGATATGATCTCCCATAAGCTCAGGCATCTGATGCACAAATACTGCTATCACCGACCCAAGGATAACAGGTCTCGATCATCACAGAAATCAAAGTACGCTTCGAAGAACAACAGCTCGAGTCATATCATCACAGTCAAACTGAACGACCATCCAACTTCACCAAAGTACTCACGGAAAAAGCGAGGGCGGTGGTAGGCAAGCCCAGCGTCATGACTACAGCACAGAGGCTGGCTCCTGCATGTCGGACCAACTCCGCTTGGATCAATTGGGAAATGAGCATCCACAGAATACACGACCCTAGGTAGCTGAAACAGATACAACAATGCCACCGATAGAATCAAGAAAATCGATAATTCTTCACGCATGGTCCAGGCTGGCTTCGAGAGTAAATCTACGAGTTGCGGCTCCTTACATCCCAGCCTGCCCATTAGCGCATTCGGGATTGACCCTCTCATCAGAGGCCATAATACACCGATACGCTGCCGGCCACTGTAACACCTCCGAGTTATCCGAGGCGACCAGGTCGTACGGTACCTGCATAGGGGACCAGTGTGGAATCAGAGTGGACTGATTTCTTGTGACCAGCATGAACAGTATTATAGCTTGGATGAGGTTACTCCAATACATTAGTGATATCAGGTTCACCTTGCGCTTGGAAAACTCCGACTCTTGGTAACTGATAGAGCCACCGTCACTGCGCCACAAAATTACCCACGACCTACACTGCTGCCACGGCAACTGGTAAAGGCGCTATAAGATAAACTACAGACCAAAACAAGCTAGTAGTGGTTGATGTCGGACTGTCTTCGCTACTCGACTGAGATGAGAGCATCGATACGCACAGGAGAATCGCCTCCTCCTACCACTAGTGGGCCCAACTGTATAGCAACACCAACGATGATAATAACAACTCCAAGTATATGCTGAGCACCGTAGCGAGTACCGCATATAAGCTGACATCAACACAGCCACTCAACAGAAGCAAACCAATAAAGTGTTACCACAGATAATATCATCGTGAAAGGGATAATAGTCTGCTGCAGTATAGTCTGTAGGTAACCAGGAACATACGCGTTACCAAATATAGTCAAAACGCCATTAACTGCATTAAGGGCACCTACACACAGCGGTCACCAGCTATTCCCTAGTATAGTATACCTATTATAGAGTAGGGCAGAATGCGACGGTCGTCAGTACCACCCGCGGCACACTTCACATAGAGGTAGGGGAAACCAAAAAGGGGAATAAACGCAGCCGATATCACACATAGTAGCAAAACTGGATACCTGAACATTCAACTTTACGACCACAATAACAGCGACGCCTACCGTCCCAGAGGATAAGCTATTCGCTTGAAGGCGACTCGCTGTAGTGCTCCACAGGACAATAAGGCGATTGACAAGAACGCAACCTGAACGGAATTTCCGCGTATTTCAATACCATAAATTTGTCAATTCCCAACTCACTCTAAGCAGCCGCAGAGCTCGCCCAACTATCAATGTACTCCTCTCGAAGACGCGGCGAAATGAGCCCATCCAGCGAAGAGAAAACACCGCACTGTGGAACCAGGAGAGCTGACACCAGATTACAACTCAAGTCAATGATAGCTATCAGTTGGTCGTCCTCGCGATTTCGGGAGATTATGGTATCACGAAATATTTCAGCATAGAACTACAGACGACAACAGTTCAGCAGATGACGACAAAATTCCCTTCTGTGGTAACGTGACCGCTAGGGAATAGGACCATAGAAAAGCGCAATAATAGTATCGTGACTGATAGGCAACATAAAAGGAAACATGGTGACACGATGATGGTGACAGCAGCAAACTCACGAAATTTTGGGAAAATTGGATTTACTCGACGGTAATGAATCTACCATCGTCAGGATACACAGGAGATTCAGCACCGGGAGAGTTTCCATCTTACGTAGTAACCATCATCACAGTAGCAACATCATGATCCACTTGCAATCTTACCAAAACTTGCATTTCCTCAACGCCCCATCCAATCACACTAACCAAATCTTACATCTTTCAAGACTATTATCGGAAACACACCGTTTGTCGGAACGAGTCAGCTCAATGATCGCTCTCCAAACGGAAACTACATCATCATGGCATCACCTCCAAACTACCGCGCGCCACAAAATTTACCACGCCACTGAGGGCAAAAATGATCCGAATCATCAGCAACTTAATAGTCCAGAACCATACCAATCGCGGAACGAATAATAGCAGCAAGAATAGAAGCAACGAAGCAGCGAGGGAAACGTTAGTCTGTGTAGTATATAAAAAATCAAGTATTTACGCTACCGCTCTTCTTTCAATTCCTAACCACATCGCTATCTTCAGACGTGCCAGAGGAATGAGAGAAGCTCTATTCAACTGCTGCATGCTGCGGCACAGTCAATGCTGTTACGACCAAAGCATAGACAGAATAGGCTACAGCGTTGTGCTGAAAAACATACCGTAATAAACGATATTCCAGAGACCACCACCTACCGGGAATGCTCGTAGGATCGCTGCACTTAGGCCTTTGTAAAAGCGTCCGAAGCCGCCAGCTTTATAAAGGTCACCAACGCAGCTACGGAGGCATGCCCAGGTCCGTTCTGAGAGATAGAATGATCTTATCAAATTTGATATAGTTTGAGTAAAACCGTTCAATCTATGCGTGATTTTTTCCGATACCACCTCTTATATAAACGCCCATTCACAATCTTATACAGCCAAAACTACCAATTCCCCTTTGGTATGCGCATGCGTGCAAATGTTACCATTAATTTTCTGGCCCTGCATATTCGCCTTGATAACGTCCATAGGGAACACAGCCGTCCAAAATATCGATCCACTGATTCCGCCCGAGAGCATCAGCGACCATGTAGGCAATTTCGCTACAGACTGTTCACTAAAATCGCCAAACATGTGCCTGACCAATTCCGAATCATCCACGAGACAACCTAAGATACCCCTACTCTGCAAAGCAGTTCCGCAGATACTCAAACGTAGGGTATGAGATGCTCCATCCCACTACATTACGCATGCACATAGCAGTTAAACCCATATTATAGGCGCGAGACCCAACCACCTACGTAATTGAAAAAGCGCTCGCCCGAAAATAACGTAAGGCATCCTTTTACTACTTGCTTGACGCAATCAACAAGGCCTCTATACACACTACCGAGATGCTCAGCCCGACGGACTGCAACGGCCTGAATGGAGACAATTCAAAAAATTTCCAAATCGATCAACCGTTTCATTGTATATACGCACGGTTTACTTACGTGATTCACTACTGACGTATACTCCGACGAAGCAACGTTGATAGAAGCGCTGAGGCCTCGCACGTACTGCATCTGGAGTTGAAGCTTAACCACTTCGAAAGGGCATCCAATCACAGCAGCTGCCAGGCCCGCAGTCCCGCCTGAAAACAACAGCAACATTTTGTCGACAATTGACCACAGTAGCACACCAGAAATAGCGGCCGTTTTGGTCGGACTGAACGAATTGTTAGAACTCTGCTTAAGGCGAGTACTCATATACCCATACACTCCAAAGGCTGTCATCCCAATCGCCACGTCCCCAATCATAGGCGACGATACTCCTTTATAAAAGCCTGATAGAATTCACAAAGAAACGTCTCAAGGTTCAAAGGTCCCTACCTTTAAAACCCTCATTTTTCCATGTGATCCTCATACAGTCCAAAGGGGACTTGTAAAGGGATGCAGAAGCTACTCTATTCTTCATCAAGTCCAATGGATAAGACGATATCACCGCCACGAACGAGGCTGAAAACAACACCAATGTCGGACCATCACCATTGCACTGTACATCCCCTTCGAACAATTCGGATTTTTTTTCTGCCATTTCTCACTTTTTCGTATTGCAAAATTTGCAACCTACGACTGATCTACATCTCGATGACAACGAAACACAACAACGATGGCAATATAATCCACAACGACACGCTGATCTTCACTTTATGCAACTATCCTATTGTCAAATAACGCGCGAGCATGCACATCACACATTCATATTACCCATTACTACCTGTAGCCCCAGCCAAAGTATGCAACTGTCCTAGCGTCAAACACTGGCCCAAATATGTCGCCATACTAGAAGTAGCAGTGTGGAAGGCATGACCGCCACCAGCAAGTAAGCTGCTGCAGCCTCTTAGACCTCCAATGGGTACGTGAGGCGTATTCACGTATAACCCACTGAATAGAAAGAGGAGGCTCACAACTACACATCCCAACACCAGTGATTTCAGCTGCCCTATAGACATTTCCAACCACAGAGACTGGCATCAACAACGACTTCACCGCGTGCTACGAGGAAACAAACCCCACAGCGGGAAAATATGCACATGGTCAACTACATGTGTGGTTCACAATATGAAAATGCTGAGGAAATTTCAAGAATTTCTTGTTTTCCTATTGCATATATAAACTCCTATAATTAGTCAGCAAACTCTTGAGCCCAGCTGAGGAAAACCGAACATATACTCCAACACCGAGTACTCTCAAACGCATCAGAAGACGCCTCCCATACTACCCAGCTGCTGGTATGACTGCTGCTGCAGCTGCCGCGGTATAGACACCCGTAGAGGGTAGTAGGAGGTCACCACTTCCATATTCCCCCTCCACCACCAGATGCTGACGATGCATGATGAGGTAGGAGGACGGACGTAGGAGGTTCTATCGGTGCTCAACAACAAACCTATAACAACAAACTCTCTCTCAATGATAGTTCAGATCCACGATATCCGCGAAGTCTCTGCAGAATTCGGAAAAACGACGTCACCAGGGATCGAACCTGGGACCTCACTATATGATGCGCCAAAATATCCCAACTCAAGGCAGAGATACCCGATGAACTTAGTTAGGAATGCACAAGCGAAGACAATGACGGCAGCATTCAACTATCAACAGCTCTGAAGTTCGCTCGGACCTCAGGGGGCAGCATCTCGAACTCCAGGTGGCCCAGTGGAGGTAGATGCTTCAACTGAAAAAGAGAACTACACCAGAGCAGGGTCACCTGTTGCAACCGTATAATAACAATCATCGATCTGCTTCAGCGAACATACGAAAGAAGATCCCTTATATAACGCGTGTGAATGCCGCTCGCAGGGTCACCAAAGTGATTGCACTTTCCAACCGCATTTCAATAGCAAACTGCAGTAACTCCACCTACCTCTCGCTTCACATTTATAAGGTGCCAATCAGACTTGACATGATCCCTGAACTCTTTAGTTGAGTCGAACTGCTGCACATCACAAGTTCGACACTGTGGGCCCTTCCGGGCAACCATAGGAGCCGGATTGCACGACTCAACTGATGACTCTGGTGATGATGACGTATCCGGATTAGAAGAAGCAACGCCCTGAAATGACGGAGCGATGCAACTTTCTAATCGTGGCGAAGACAATACGGTCTCAAGTACAACGAAAAAATCTTCCAGGAAATATCATAGAGTTTTCCATAATTTTTTTGGGGGCGGTTAAAGGCCACCACCAATAGCCATGCCGCGACCAAGATAGAGACTACCTTTCGTAGCGGACGTAGCGCTGCCTCCGGCCCCGTAACTCTACTAGACACTATCTGTATACTCACAACGCTCTTGCTACCCTTAGGGTACTCCTCCTTGCACAGCTGGTCGATCGGCCGATACAAGCTGAAACAAATCAAACATTCCAATTAAGTTTACCACTCAAATTCATAATAACCATAACTGATATCGTAACAAGGCGATCCACCTCCAACTTGAGATCACAGTAAGGAGAGTTCGTATTAGAGCCTAGCTACCTTGGATGACACGTGATCTGCAGGATATGTCGATCCCCGTCATTGTGCATCGAGTCAACCTTCCCGAAAACCGGAGATGCTTCCCCTTCCGAGTTGAGGGCTTCCTTCACTTTCGCCATGAAATTATCAAACGTCTCGTCCTCGCCTGGATGCACTACACGTATGCGCATCGAAGCTCGCACTATCCGACTGAAAATCGGGATAAATCCAAGTTCAAAGATACACTTTCTGCACGCATGCACAAATTCTTCCGAGTGCGCAAGTGCTGCTACTCTGGCATCTTCTCCTCTAAGGCCTTCATTGCCTCCCTAGCTTGCAGCTTAGCCTCATTAACCTCCTTCTTACTCTTGTTCAACGCTGTCATCGTCTGAGCCCCCACTCGTACCTTAGACAACAAACCCATCCTGACCTGAGCATTTTCCCATAAAGCCCCACAATTTCCTTCGTCAGGCAAGCAACGCCACATACCGAACCATCAGAGATGAACAAAAAAAATACAGAATATTATCAGTGATAATATTCTGTAATTTTTTTTCAGTGAACCGAGTTAACACTCGAGCTTAAAATCGTAATCGAGTTAACTATCAGTGATAATTTATCACGCGAAGCAGCTACTACCTGGTAGTTGATGTCTTGAAGGGCTGAGGATATCTGATCCTTGGTCAAGGGGAATCCCGTCCTCGAGTCGATACACATCTCGGCTAGCTGTGTAATTACCTCGTTAGTGCGAGACTCGTGGAAGAATTCTCTCTCGGTGCCAGTGATCTGACAGTACGACTGTAGTTTAATACCACCCAGGTTCGATCCGAGCACTCTGCACTTTTTCTTTACCTGTAGCGTGCCATGCATGAGGATCTCTTTACAGATTTCCTTCTGATCCGTAGTACCAAAACACGCCTTCAAGTCTTTAGCCAGTGCCCGATCCCCTCGAGAAACATTAGTATATACAGCTTCAGACTGTAATACCTGCAACGAAAAGTCACGCGCCACAAAATTATTCCCAGTGCTAACCTCATCTAGATCAGTTTCTATGCCCTGTCGCGAGTTCACCACCTTATTAGGATAGCATGCTATCTCGAACCTAGACCATACAGGGCATTCCGAGATGTCAACACGGACGGAAGGAACTTCACAAGTGTACTACTTATACTCCCTCTTCTTGCATTTCTTCTTCATCGACACGATGGCGATATTCGTGAGTCTCTTCTGACCCACTGGCTGATTAATCATTCTAGCGTAACAGGGAAAACCAACACCCTATCATGCACTTGATATCGGGTTCGATTCCCACACCCTATACTATATAAATACCATTTAAACTCGGTAAGCAGTGATTGGGTGGAAATAACTTCGCGGATAGACGATAGATGGCGCACTGCAGCACCATCGGTTGGTACTGAATAAGCTGATAGATACATTTAGCCACAGCGGCCACCACCACCGAGGAGTATGAGCGCATTTCACCATCACCATCATCGTAACCACAAATTCATTATTTGAACTCCCAGTCATGAAGTCAGCCTGAAATGTTACTATTTACTCAAGGAGTGGTACGGCTCATCAGCGGCCTCCCACATTACTGTGCTTTTTCTCCTCCTTCTCCATTTTGAACCGCTCCAGCTCAAGAACCTTCTTTACTCGATCAAGCTCACTGCTATTCGGCCCTGAGAATGATCTCCATGTGTGATGCTATGGACAAGGCAAACTACCTGTGCAGTTGGCAGCTTGGTAAGGGCTCTTGATACGGACAGTATAACATAGTATATCTTGGCCATCCCATCGACACGGCATTGTCTTCGACATAAGGTCGAACACAGTCTACGAGACACAATAGGCTCGACTATAGAGATGTGATGTCCACAATGCAGACTTATCATCATTGCTACTACTACTACTACTCCTACTAGTATTACTACTACAACTATAACCACTACTACCTGCGCAAGTTGTGTTACACCGACCCCATAACGTTCCCGAGTATCCTGAAAGTTATGCTCAGCATCGGTCATCTGCGCTTGAAGCTAAGAATGATATATAAATGATCATACCGCACCAACAGAAGCTCCCGAGCCCCACTACTACCGCCTTGAGGTCTATGTGGGGGAGCGGAGAGTCAGTAGCAGTTGGCGGCTTCAGTGCTTTGATGTCACGAATAGTATCTGCGAAGCAATAGACCACATCAACTTCTTCTTCAATATCGATTGCAGAGAAAGGTATCTTAGGTTCACTCGAAGATGATTCAAAATAGGTCCGCTTCCCATATCCCCGATCTACTACTCGTCTTTATCCAATGGTATGTACACTTATCTTTACCAACGAGCTCTCGCAGAACGATCGAATTGGAATCAGATATGTCGTAGCTACATAAACATCATTTCAAATTGCCGTTACTTCATGGCAGTACCAGAAAAGTTCGCCTCGGAACGTATCCCCGTTGGTGGTCTTCACCGAAATGCTACAGCCCAAAAAGTTTTGCCCGGGGGACATTGGCCCTCCACTGGCCATCGATGCTGTTGATGCTGCCATTGCCTTCTCGGTAAAACTATTCTAATGGAAGTCAGGACAAGGACAGGCTAGCCAGTGTGTATGAAAATAAGCAGGGAGCCGCGCTGAGGAAATTCAAGTCGATCCAAGTTATCAAGTTCTGTCCAACAACGAGCTCACAACAAAAGCGCGACTCCGTCCCAGCATCCATCTGTGGTGTATTCGTTCCGCGACAACTCAATCTTACTGTCTTCTTGCTGCTCGCCCCATTAGGTCCTCCCTCGACAGTACCAAAACTTGTGACTCAGCGGGTCGTCCCCCCAATGTTGGACCAGAGCACTAAGTTTCACAATATCCTTACGTCAAACCAACATTAGGAAGGGGGGCAGCTACGAACAGTAGTGCATTGGCAAATTCCGCCAGCCGACGTACTCCCACTGCCACTACTGGGGGTAGGGAGTATCCTATGGGGTAGTTAGAGGAATCATTGAAGTCTCCACAGAAGCAACCAGAGGTGACTTCTCCGTCTAACAATTCACAAATGGAGCTCCGGGATTTTGATCGCTTCCTATCGCGTGCTTCCGCGAAATGAACTGTACTAGGACATATCGTGGGATTACGTAACAGGTGGGTCCGATGCGATTCGTATTACTGATAAGGCGAGGTAGGCCTCAAAAACGTGCAGCAGTAATGAAGTCACGTTGGCGACTCGATCGGCATCCGGAAAGGGCTCCGACCATAACAGAATACTGATTAGCGAGAGAGGCGATAGGGGAGGCGATGATCGGCTCGGACCTCTACTCGATCGCCTGGCGATGGAATGAGTCGCGGAGCGGCACCTACATCAGCATTAGTTTTGGGGGTCGTGGTCTTCTGGCTGCAAACTGATTGGGAGTAAACTCGACTGTTGTAGGCCGCTTGCAGTTGTCGCATTCAGGGGGAGAATTCTTCTATTTCGGAAACATAAGACAGAAAAAGCCGGTGAAAGCAGCTGCCGACAAGACGTCAGTGCCTCCATCCAACACGTGTGATTTCAAGCACTGGGTCGAAGCTCCAGTATGAAGTCACTCCCCCCCAATTCGTGAACCCACGAATTTGGACGTCGAAATAGGCAGTAGGAACTGAATGAAGCTGTTGGTGGGCGAACAGATGAGGAGCACAATAGCGATTTCACATCGCGTTCAGTAATGAAGAAAGGTAGCGAGGAGAACTTCCTCGCGGACTGGGAAGGGCATTCACAACACGTCGGCATCGTGATTACTACGGTTTAGCTCCCAATAACTCGCCATTATCATCGACTCTCTAAACGGTATTTTCTGTCCAACCATAATCGTGTTAGTTGTCGTGATGATGGGGGAGGAAATGCTGCCCGATGGTCCGTAGCAGAAACTGTTCGCCTTGTGGCCGCAGTTGGATCACCTCTGGAATATCGTCAGCCGTTCATGAAACCGCAGACTTCTATCATAACCTTCTTGGTTTTCTCGCGGTCAATTGTCTCCGATCCGTAAGTGTATGCTTAGTAATGATGTATTACCAAGGACAACTACCGCTTGACCAGAACGACCCGGAGTCAGAGCCAGCCCCGAGCATAGTCTCCAGTGCCGAACATCGGAGACCACCTCCGCCGTGGTATGCTGCTCCATCTCCCATCATAGACCCGGCGCGACTCGAAGAACTACACAGCAAGCTTGATATTCTCATGCGAACCAACCAGTGGCTGGTCGACGAAATCCTAGTAAGATGTGAGGTCACTTGAAGAGGTCCTCGTCTGTGTCGGGGTATATGTGTAATCTCCAAGGCACAACGAGGGGACATCCGTAACTTGACGGACCAATGCGATGAGCTGCGGAAGACTGTCAACTCCCTGGGTTTCCGAGATAGCAAGCCTACGAGCAGCGTAAGCATCTCGTCGGGAATTGGCCTTCGGCACTGTGCGCTCATACAGTAGGATCAGGTCCACACCAGGCGTCATCAAGTGGCTGTCGGCACTCAGTGCGATGATCTCCCCACTGAGGAAGAGAAGGCGTTGCGCAGCGAACTCCTTCGGGCTAAGCTTGAGCTCAACGAGAAGGAGAGACTCGAGACCAGACGACGACCTCATACAGTGGGATAGGACGCCCTTGGGCAACTGCAGACACCGGTTCATCACAGGTTTGCAGGGACGTCGGCGCCCAAACGATGGAGAGAATAACACCCAACAACCGCATCGTGCTCTCTGACGATGTTATGTGGTGGACCCCGGGGGGCCTCTACAAGGTCGGTAAGTACAGCGTCACCTCGACGACCTGGCCTGCAGGGCCCGATAAAGCTGCTGCTACTTACGGCTATAATGCCCAGACTCCATCTAGCTTCTACGATTCTACTTGTCTACCAACCACTGAAGGCAGTTTTGGTGGCTATCAATATGGAGCCGGGGTTGACGATGACGGCGCTCCCTATTGGGAGTCAGCGCAGGGAGAGTACGAATTCGCCGAGGAGGAGTCCTTCCTGTGCGGCGCTATCGCTCAACAGTATATTCCTCAACTCGATCATTAGTAGCTGCTCCATTGGGACTGAGTTTTTACTGAAGCTTCTACCATTGCCGAATTCAGTGTTGTCAATTTTCGGATGATAACCTGCAATTGCTCGGAAGTAACGGCAATACCATGAGCACCGCTGACAGCGCGGTGAATGGCAGTGCTATCGAGGCCGCCCCGAGAACATCACTAGCGCGTGATGATGCAACGGAGAACTCGCTTGGCAATAGCTTGACAGTCAGTGGTCCTGGCAAAGGTCCTGCATCGGAACCAACAACTGAGCCTGGTAAGGAACGCTGCAGAGGAAAAAGAAAAGTGGTCGACCAACCCTCAGCACGGTCAGAGACGGAGAATGCCGAAGACCCGCAATGCATGAGCAGAGCGGTCAATTGTGACGAGCGAATTGATGGAGCTGAGCGCGAGGGCGCGAACATGGAGCTGGACGGTTGGAGTGGGTCTACATGCGTAAGCCGGCGGCGGCGATGGATCCTATCGGCCTCAGCCACTCTCGATTTCGGCAACCAGATGACTGAGCTCATCGTTATCGAGGCTGTGAAGGAGTAGAGGTTGTCTTAATGTCGTCACAGACGAGCCCTGCTAAGCTAGATACTTGGCACATCATGGCTTGATAGAGACACTCGATATCTTCACTCGAGAAAGCAAGGCCTTGAGAGTGCGGGAGAGTGGGACACTATCAGGTATCCGCACGGAGATTTTCTTGTATTCCTATGAGCTTGGAACAGGAAGGAACGGGGGATCGACTGAGCTACCGTATGAGCCCGGCGGACGAGGGCTTCTTGCTGCCTTCGACAAAGGCGACCAATCAACGTTCTTCCTATTATGGCAATCGTCTATACCGCAAACAGTCGGTACGCTCTGGGAAGTCCCTCAGCATCTTCGCTACAGATTCGAGCGAAGAAGTCCCTGTTGGAGTTCCGGCTCCGAGTGTACTTCTTCTCGAAGGCATGCTTGGATGCCACCAAGGGTCGCCGCCCTATATCCAGAATCAACCGGTACCTCTCGACCGGACCACACCAGGCGATGGACTCATCAGGTCCCAGGCGGACCATGACTGGAGTGCCTATACGGCCTTCCTCGGGAAGCAAAGGCGACTCTCCAGCGACAGCTTGAACGAACTCATGCCCTACTATGTGCTGCCTTATATCGACGCGCCGCACACGCACGAGCTGACCCAGCAAGTAGTCCGAGAAGGAATGCAGGCCACGTAGAGTCGTCTTAGATCTTCACTGAGCAATGGAGGGCCAACGTACGTGCGGAGCTTCAGAGAACCATCGCTGACATACCGCCAGGGAGGAGACGGGTGCGACCGTACAGGCCTGAGTGAGATGTCTACAGTCCGCAGTAGTTCAGGTGCCTTTGGTCTACTCGATTGCGAAGGTGCAACAGGTGGATCACGGCTTCTCCCCTAACAATGCCGCGACGAAAGCGGAGATCTACGGCTATGCCATGGTAGCCTACCATGGACGAACCCATCAGAACCTCCTCCCAGGGTGATTCGGCATCCCTGCATGGCTCGGCCGCGGACCCTGAGATGGCAGCTGACCTCTACCGATTGGCAGAAATTGGTCTCAGAGCCTTACAGAGTGACCCGAGCTCTGAGTACTTCCACGACCCGAGGAAGGTGGCCACTCGGATGAGGAGCCCAGAGTGTTACGAGACATGCTTGATGTGTAGGTCATGGAGGCCCATCAGCAACTCGAGCGCATGAGGACGGGATCAAAAGCGATGTTGCTTGGTACGAGAGGTCCATTCTAGCTACACCAGCAGCTGGTCTAGGTACGGCTCCCTCAGCAGACCACTCAAGAGACCCAGCCTTCGAACATGAAATGTTGGAGGGCCTCGAAGGGTTGCCCATCGACAGACTCCCAGTCCCTCGTATGTTCGAACTACCTGACCTCGCATATGGCGGCTCCCTGCAGGCACGCCATCCAGTGCTGGCCAGTCGAGGCGAAGGGACCTCGGCCATCGCCAAGTACGTCTTGACTGTGGCAATATCGAAAGCCATTAAATCTGGAGCGAACTGGTCTACTCAGAGTCTCGAAGAAGGGCACGCCGCTGCTGCTCTCGCCTCGGCAGTCCCACCAGTCCAATGCCCCCCTATAGACATTCAACAGCTTTCTCATTACCTCCACAGTATGCGGGACTCTACTGAAGCCATGATACCCGCTGTAAGAATCGCTCCGCTCACCGTTGTCATCTTTTTCCTCCAGCTCCGTTCGATGGTTCGCCACATTGCTTCGCCATACGAGCCCATCCGCAAGCGGCGTTCATGCATTTTTGGCCTCATTGGCTTGGGGGTAGTGGGCCTCCGCTGCTGACAGCCTTAGACTGCCCTTTTGGCAGGCCTTTGGAGACCTGGCAGCGACTGGCGACCCCCTCCTCTTGGACCTCCTTCGCTGTCCAGACGTGATAGTGTCTGATCTCACAGCGTGTGTTATAGCCATCATCTCCTGCGAGGCCATAGGGCGCTGGTTCATGGCCGCTGAATCCGGCGTGGGTCTAGAGCAGAGCTGTCCTGGGTGGCCACTGCCATACAGGTTCTCATACAGCTGGTCCACAACATGCTACAGGCCCCCTATGATTCCCCAGCATTCATGCACTCCCTGGCTGCACTGCAAAGGCTTTCCATGCGCTACCATGCCCAGACGATTATGCTGCGAGAGAGTAACTATCCGCCGGCGGCCCTCCACTTGGAGCATTCGCCTCAGATTTGGTGGAGGAGATGATGACTCGTATCGAGCAGGGCACGATGTCTCGATTCGGCGTTCGATGGGGCTTAGCACTGGTGGTGTGTCTCTGCACCCGCCAAGAGGGCATCAGAAGGCTCAGCAGCGACCATGGCTTCCTAGGGGTATACTAAGCTCAACAACGCTTCAGTGAGCGCGAGTGCAGATCTTGGTGTCTCTGATAGCCTCTGATGACAATATCATCTGTGAGTCGACGTATGAGCTCATCGGCTACCTTCTAGTCGGCGCACCATCGGAGACCTCCCGTAAGATGGCTTCGTGACCAGGATCAGCTTGCTCTCTCAGTTGACATGAGACGCGAGTTAGATGCCCTGGGTATCGAACAAGTGATAGAGGATCAACTAGATGCCTTATCCCGTAGCTTCCCATCCCGGTCAATCCCGACGAGACCTCGCGCTCAGGAGACCCCCACAGCGACCATCTGGTCTGCCAGCTTCGCGACCTGCTTGAGTGTCTCAGGCAACCACTTGCGCGTTCCAGGAAGCTTCCCATCGACCGAAAACCCGAGGTTTATATACTATGAAAAGTCGTACGGAAGCGTCCCCTTCAGGACGATGCTGCCGACTCGGCGTGCTACCTGTCGGAAGAAGACCTGTCGCCTCTTCTCATCAAGCATTGGCGTCAACCTCCGCCCAACGACTTGATTCTATGCCACTTCGGCATCAACTACTCAGAGGCTCAAGGCAAAGGTGTCATCAGTCGACAACAGGCTCAGTACGCAGCCTTTATCAAACGGGTGAGATCAGCCGCCGGCCCACGAGGAAGTGCGCGGCATTAGATCAATAATGATTCTCTGCCATTGGTACGGGCCTCTGCTCCAAAGAAAAAATGCGATCCCAAGCGGAAGCCGGTGGGTTCATTTCTCGGCGCTCCCACCTAGCGAGTTGGTGGCAGGTCAATAATCACGGTCGTAGGACGGGGCAACCTGTTGATTCTCGGCCTACTAGAGTGTCCAGCCTCCCACAGAACAACGAGTGTAATGGGGCTTCACGTAGAAAGTACTGAATGCCATGATTTCCATTCTTGTTCTCAAGCGGCTTCCTGCGTTGTGTGATAGTGGAGGGGTGTTTTTCTATTAACACTACTGGTTGGGACGCAAGCGGAGCTTCGCCGGACAGAGGTTTTATCAAATGATACTGAATGCATATATATTGGAGAGGTGTTTTTCTATCAACACTACTGGTTGGAACGCAAGCGGAGTTTCGCCGGACAGAGGTTTTATCAAATGATACTGAATGCATATATATCCTACATCACTATGCTGGCAGTGCAGTCACCGTGTAATTGTGGAGAAGTCACGCATAACGCGGCGCTTGTCCACCGCTCATCTGCTGTTGATAGTGGGGGTCCCCAGCGTAGGGATGGCCATAAGATGGTGGGCCCTGCTGCCCATACGATGGTGGGACGGGTTGTGATGAGTAAGGGTGTCCATAGGGGTAGTCGCTGCGAGGGGGCGGCGGCTCGTTGGATCTCGAGGGTGGGAGGGACGGGGCAAATCGCAACCAACGTAACCAAGAGTCTACAGTCGACCAAGTCTGAGCAAGGCATGCAGTCAGAGACGACTCAGTTTATCCTATGAGAGCACAGCTCCTCACCCGTGAGAACCAGGGTCCAAACGTGACTCCCATCCAAAGACCAGTGATGAGCCCAAGCGCGAACGTGGGGATGAAAGTAGCGGTCCGGGACGAACTGAAGTCAGACAATGCGCTCATGCCTCATCTCCCAAACGGCGGCCTCCAGAAAGCACACTGTCGGGATGTAATGCATGTGCGCGCTAGTTTGAAATCACCAGCTAAATGTAATACGTAGAAATGAAGATCCCAATAGCATCGAATTCACAATGAAATCTCGCCATAAAGCTTATCTTATTTCGTATAAAGCACTCGTACCTGCTAGAGCCCTTGCTGTCTTCGAGCTCCTTGGCCGCATGATAGTTGAGACCGACGAGTCCGCCGCCTGTGAGAAGCAGCGGCCATAACATCCGAGATAAATACAGCCCAAGTATCTTCCAACTGCATGAAGAGGTTTGCCCTACCATCGTGACTGCTCCCTCCCTTCTACTCTCACTAACGCAACCGAGAGTCTCATCCGAGAACATTGTAGGAGTTGTTCGCCAAGCATTTCTGCTTCCTTGGTAAAGTTAGGAATACTGCATTATAATGCGGAAACAGCGCATCTATGCGTGCTTCTGGTTGTCCATCCACATGTTATCGATCAAGCGTAGATTGGCACCGCCGTACTTCACAGCAATTGCGACCAGCACCTGAGCCGATGACCATGACCCCTCACCGCACCGCTCTGGTAGTAGTACGGGCTCTGCCTCAGGTCCGAACTGGATGGTCTCCACTTCCTGCGCAGTCTCGACAGAAGCCACGCTAATATACCTAAGCCACGATCGTCAGGAAATGGCGAGAGCGACCACTCTGAGCTCTCGGCGATCTGGCATTACTCAATCCCTAGGACCATGGGCTCAGCGAGGAGAGTCCTTTTGACCACATCTTCGACCTCGGATGCCTTCACAGGCTTGCTCGCCGACTTCACCATGTCGTAAGCAGCACACAGTGACCTAATCACGGATGACCTTCCTCACAGCCGCGAGCGTCTACTTGTATAAGATGGTGGCTTTCTCTCGCATTGCCGGGGTGAGATACACATTGCGGCTGCTGGAGGCTAGGCCGTCCGCCTCCCGAGCTGTCGGAACCACCTGAGACGACGGAGCGAAGCTTGTGATGCTCGAGACCCCTGCTTCTGTACCACCTCGAGTTCAACTGGAACATTCAAGTCCTTGACCATAGAAATGATAACACTGACTTGCATAGCGTCCTGCAGGAGATCGACGTCGCTCTACTCCTCAAGAGCGCCTCGCAACACCTTCTGTCCGAAATATGCTCGTTCGGGTCTGATTATGTTGAACAACTTCATAACAACAGTGGCCACTCCGCGGAAGAACGTCGGCCTGCATGCTGCTTCCGAAAGGCCATTCACGAAATTAGGCTCGACCGTTACGCTGGGCTGGAAAACGGAACAATTCAGAGACCTCAACAGCATTGAAACAACCGAGCATTCCCAATACTACCACTATCGCTCGTGGATTCTTCGGATACATATCAGCAGGCTCCGGCGCAAAGACAACATCGACACCAGCTGATTCGGTTTCGAGCTTCTTGAGGTCGCCCTCGAGATCCCTGGGATACCTGATAACGAATGTAGTGGGAAAGCAACGGTTCGTCGAGAGATAGCATGCTACGTCCACTCGATTCCTACATGTGAAACCCCATGGACAAGTCACTAGCCTCATCAAAGACGATTTCCACTGTGTCACACTCCTAGTGATTTATGGATACTTACTGTTCATAGTCCTCCTCAGGGGAGAACTGCGCTGGGTTGACGAATATCGATACCACAAGAACATCATGATTGGGCCTCGCAGTAGCAATGAGCTTCATATGGCCCGAGTGGAGAGAACCCATCGTAGGCACCTGAGAGACGACCATCGTAACGACAGTAGTGCCCAATTCGATGATACGCACGAGCTGCTGACAAGGCGCAGGTCGATGTTCCAGTATGAGAGGAATGATCCGAGCTTGCGCCCTTTGGAAGACCAATAGACGAACAAATCACAGCCCTATCGATTACAGCACACCGTTGGCAATATAGATACCGCATACGCTGAGGGCTATACAATTTGCGTAGTGCTATCACAATACTCGAGACCCAGCGACAATCGAGAGCTACGGTACAGCCATTGGGCTGATCAAACCTTCTTCTGTTCTACTGCTGTCTCTACTAGCGGATAGTCCCCCTCACAAGACCCACTTACGAAACCGACGCTGAGCCCTCTGAAAACGTCAGTGTTGTGGAGAGCGACGAAATCGCCAACACTGCGAACCACGACCGGGGGACCCGCCTTCGCCGCGATACGAGCTGATATCTGTGATATGATTAAATTGCATACGAAAGACAGCCCAAGTTCACTCACCTTAGCGGCCAGTTCTGATATATCACTCCGAGGCTTTGGGACCAACGACAGCATTGTGGTATTAAAACAGTAAAGAAACTCCAGCGATCGATATGCAATTTGGACTCCACTAAGAAGGTATACATAAGTCGATCACTCTAGCAGACTCCATTGTGTAGCGCTGTCCCTTCGAAACAGCTCAGCGGAAATCTTGACCCCGGGACAGCAGTACTGGTGAAAACGAATAGTGCTTAACGCAAGCTGACGGTCCGATATAGAGGAAGCTTCTGAGTCAATCACTTGGCCAGCAGCCAATCCCTATAAAATCCTTTTCGGACGGGATCGACTTCCTCCAACTTGAGGAAAATGTCTCTAATCTCATCTTTCGAGCTCTCCTCATCCAAGGCTCGAAGAATCTTCGCCTTTGTTAACAGCGCATATCTAAGGCCACAATAAAGTGTTCCAATGTGATCCTTAACTGACAGTAGTGAGGATATGAAAACATCTGTAAACTGCGATATCAACACCCTCGCAACGTAATGTAAAGTAGCCCGATCGATTCAGTATCAGCCGCTCTAATCCTACTTAGCATCAGCTTCAACTTGCAGCAACTCCTCCACAGAAGTCAACTCATCCCTCAGAATACCAACCTGCTCGGAAGTATACCTGTGGAGGGGTTCTCCTTTAAACACTCTGGAAGGCCCAGTATGCAGTGACTCAACTACTCATACAAATAGGCGCTCCCTGACGAACATATGGTCTCAAACTGCTATCGACCGACAACGCCTTCTCGATTCAACCGATTCAGGTCAGTTCCGTGCGTATCGACACTGCCTACTCGTCGCCAGGTTTGTGTTCTCCCATAGCGGCTATTGTGAGCCAGTTGTGATACTGCCAGACAGATTGGTCATTCGGCTCGGTATAGTACGCTTGACGGACCTATCAAATACAACTCCCATTGAGTCGATGCTTATCAACTAGAAATGCACAACTCCCCGCATGACTAATGACCAATCTTCATAATTCCTAGTATTAAGACTGCATAGGCTTCTCTAGTACTTCCTAGTTCGAGTACTCCAACGAGAGCATCCTCAAAAACAATGAGTGTCAGGAAGGACACCTCTACCGCATATACCTCCCCTACGCTTTACCAAATCGAGCTCCTCATGAACATCCAAGTCCTTCAAAGTGCTGCGAAGATGCCAGGCAGAATAGTTGCTGAAATTCTGATCGATGAGCCGCTGACTCGTCTCTCGATCGAGCTTGGTCTTATCTCCTTTATAAGCTGGATGCGAGAGCAAGAACCTAACGAGCACATGAAGGACGCCAAAGAGGTCACTATTGGACGGAAACAGCTCTGCGGTCCACCCACCCAAACTGCAAGGAAAACTCACAAATGACGGAGCGATACCGCATAGACTTGTGATAAGTCAAAGACTATATATCGATACCACAAGCAGGTCTAAACAATACGGAGTGAAACCTCCAGCATGTCGAGCAACGATCAGATCGAATGGGAACGGTGAATTTTGTGTTTTGGTAGAGGAAGTCAGAAATAGCACTCCGAGACCGGATGCGGGATAGGTCCAATCGGGAATGATAGTCTGGATGACAGCGAGTGATAGTGTGGACCGTGTTACGATTACTTAGAACTATTTAGGATCCATCGAGCATCGACTTACGCTCGGTAGTTCCACACATGGAAGTTGCGGCCATCGTATGACAATAGTTTATCAATGACACTCAGCTCGCTCGCTATCAACCTCTCTGGAGTCTGCTGCTCACTGCTGCCTGAGGGCGACAATATTGTCGGGATAATTCTTGACCATACCACTCCATGGCCACTTCAGACAAATGGACTCACCTTCATCCACCGGACTGTTGGTCGACAGGAGATCAAGGAGTTCATCTACGACCCATCTCCTCTGATGCCATACACAGTAGGATTTGGTGATACTAAATCGAAGTAGTGTCAAACGTCAATCATGTGAACCGCCCAGTGATGACGCACAGAGCCAGAATGCGTGAAAGCAAATCTTAATTTCTAGGAGCGTTCATTCGGATCGTCAACGGTATATCATAAGTTCACAACTGGACGTGATAATACTCTATAGTTAGAAAGCGTCCTAACGTCGAGAAGAAACTAAGCACAGTATCGTAAACGTAGTAGTCGTGATACAGTGGACAAGAGCCACCTACAGTTTGGTGGCCATGTTGAGTAACTCCAACTCCTTCTCCAAAGCAGGCACTCGCAAGGATGTGGGGAGTCGAGAGAGCAAATCGCGCCTGACGACACCATCGATAGCTCCCCGCGAATTTGCGAGAGTAAATTCACTGTATTGAGGCTGAAGATACTACCGGAAATTCCAAATCGTGGCAACCTCCGGGTTGATCTGCAAGGCCTTCATAGTCAGCCCATTCACTTCTGGAGTCATCTCCTCACTGACAAGAAAACAAAACTCGAGTGAACCGAACACTGGGGTTCGACGACTATCGTTGATACTCCCAGGTGCTCCGCACTCTCACACGCGAGCCGAATAGCCTCCCATGTGAAATTACAAGTGACCTGCCCTCTACAGTACTGATTCCTCGAAATTATACACTTATATCACGAAGGTTCACTGCGCTCCTCCTTTTCCTCGGAGGCTCACCAGGTTTTCCTAGCTTCCAATACATCATGCATGAGCTTCAACGCCTTAGCTGCTTTCTCCCTGTCCAACGACTTCTGCTCCGAAGAGATCTCATCGTGTGACAACTTACGCCGGCCGTGTTGCATTATAAAGAAAAAACGCTACCAAACAACCGTTGACAGAGTCGGTGGTCCACAGATATGTAGAAAAAATATAGGAAATATGTACAAATCACATCAGGGAACCTCACGATCGACCTACGATAGATCGACGCGATTCGCGCTGCAAAACTCAACTCGGCCGCAGTCCGAAACTATCAGGGATCGTCATCCTCACTGTCCGACCCCATGAGTTGCATTAACCGCATCGTGAGCTGCTCAGCCCGCTGCCTCCTTTCTGCGTCAGAGCCAGCCTGCAGTGCCGAATCATGAGCTGCCTTGATTTGGCTCATCAACCCGTCCAACTCTTCTATGCTCACTTCGTCAGCCTTCTTCTCAGCCGAATCATTCTGCTTCGCTCCGTCGCCTCCCTGTTCAATTTTCAACACCGCGTTAGACCAGTCATGCATCTTCAAAGCCTCGAGAACCCGCTCTGGCTCCTCGTCGAAATCAACGACTTCAAAACCTCTATCCCAGCACCACTCTTCAACTCTCGTCGTGATCGATCCCATCATGACCATCAGTTTAACAGCGGACTCGTCAAAGCGACCTTCTGGAAGACAGACGGAGCCGGGCCGCTCTACCACTAGAATAACAGCTTCAGCAGGCTTGCCATCAATTTCGCTGCTGCACTCGACGTGAATGCTGCAGGTATAGTATTTGGTGTCCAATTCGAGAGTAGCTTGCCTCTCCGACAGCCCCAGCGACTCAAGAACGGGTGAGGGGTCGCATGAAGGACCGATAGGAACCACTCTCGCGACAGGGAGAGGCTGAGCGGACATGATGAACAGGTTGAGTTTCTACTAATCTTCTGGAATTTTTCATCGCCAGCAACTTAGCCACATTTTGATGGATAAGAGAGAAAAACGAATCCGGCCCATCCTCAACAAAACAACTCATCGAGGTATCAGTGATAATATTACATGCAAGATGCTATCAAACAGTTATATAACCTCCCCCTCGATAATGTCGATGAATGAAATATCACTAGCACTCTCTTCATCTCCCCAGTCCTCTCGCACAACGATCGCCTCAACGGCCACTGTGGATTGCGCATCTTCCTGGTCACGATGATCATTCACATCCGAAGCTAGGTCCCCGGCCAATATGCTCTTCGAAACCACCATCTCCGTAGGGGACATTGGCATCTGAAAACAGCATAGCAGAAATCCCCAAATCAGCCCTCGAGTTTCGGAAAAGTCGTCTCAACAAGTGAATACACAAGCGCTTGTAGTGCTCCTTCTTCGCTCTTGATAGCTGACCTCGTCAGAGCGCCCCGCATATTTCATCAGCTCAGCGGTGAATATTCAATTAAACGAACCCCCTTCGGAGCGCTATCGGTTGGTCAATTGATCTCGCAATAGACCAGCAGAGTCCAAGAGACCAACTGGATCTACCACGTCGATATGTTATTCGATCATCATATTACCACGGGGAACATCAATGAGCTGCCCTTCTCTTCCTCAACTGGCGGGAAGTCGGCCGGGGACTTCAAACAGCCATTCTTGACCACCACATCCCTCCTCGACTTCGACAAGTGACCACGAAGTTTACCCAAGAACACACGAAGTACCGAACCATACTGACACAGGCCAGCCTGATCCAGCGCCCTAAAGACATAACATAAGCTCCTCCAAAACGACCCAACGACAAGAAAGCAGTCCGGTCACCAGGAATCGTACTACGAGGAACTCAAGTAAAAAGGTCATGGGCAGCTATCCTCGTCACTTTGTAAGGATTGCTACATACCCTACGCACGACGAGACAGTGCTCCACTTAGATGCTCACCACAAGATGTCCTCCGCTAGCATCACTCTCCTGCCTTCTCGTGTGCATCGCTGTGCCGCTAGATGAGTAACAAACATCAGGAACTCGCTTATACAGTCCTGACATCCGACAACAAGAACAAACCAACTGAAGGTACCCGACCAATCGCGCTTTCTCGCTCAACTTCCTGTCGGCCTAGTCCCACCTGTAATGTGAGCTTGAAACACTTGCCGATGCAGCCTGGCTTGTCCGGTAAGGCGTTCTGCACTACTGTCACAATGTTCGTCCACGGAAGGTACCTGCAAGATTCACCAAGTCCGCCACGATCCGAATCATGCGCGCAAATCATCTATTTTCTTCTACCCTTGTTCCACTGCATACGACATGTCCTTAGGAAGCTCGCCCTTCACCTCTTCCAAAAATAGTTTCTCTCGCAGCAAGTTTCCTATACGAAAAAGCACCTCTTCACATGTTCTCCCATGCCCACCGTTTATCACTACCCTGGACCGGTAAAGCTGAAGTGGAGCCTTGCTCTCCTGATTGCTGTTCAGACTGGTTTGCGTCACATGAGGACGATGAGATGTGGCTGCTGTTCACCACACCAGCAGTAATTCGATCGGTCTCGGATACTCTCGAGTCCTGCACATGGCCAGCGGCATGTCTCTGATGAAGTGGAATTATCTCTGTAGGACCGGAGCGACACAGAAGGGACACAGAAGCCAACAATCACGTGCTTCAGCTCAGCGACGCCATGATCAAACCATAACGCTGCGCTCGATCTCTAGCTACCCGTGATCCATTAGAGTTAGATGTGGCGACTTTTTCGGTGTCCTCATCAGGCTTGCGCCGCCTCTTCCCTTTTCTCAGCGCCTTTGCCACGTCGTAGCGCATGGATGCTGCTCGCAGTACGGAGCTAGGCATGTTCCAAAGAGGCTGTATCCATAACAAATCCACCATGGAGTCTCAACGGTACCAATAGATGCTGCGAGTCAAGTGAGACCATCTCCCAACGGCATCAGAACGATTATCCTGAAGATGGCGTCGAGCCAATCAACGCGGCAATCGACAAGGAAGTGTGGAAATCATGCCGTTCCACAACCCATCTCAAATAACAAGTAGTCATAGTGTAACGTATACGCGCACCGAGACATGCAAAATTCATTCAAGTCAACCGTGACCTCTAACTCTAATGATAGCTACGAAGATCCATTGAAAGTCAACCGTTCCGGAACTGCCGTTCCCACATAACACCTCCGCTCGACCACAGGGGTCGCCGCATGGAGGATCCCAACGGGAAAATGATAATGACGATGATGATGATGATGATGATGATGATCACGATGACGTCGTCCGAGCATCTTAACCGGGGTCAAGTTGCGCGCCAGAGACACTGGGTTGTCCACTGTCCAAAGTCGCATATGGCTTGGAACGTGGGTCAGCAGAGGCAAGGGAATTCCCAAAGGAGCGACGCTCGCTTGAACCATCGTCGGAGGTAGAGCCGATTTCCCTTCGAGAGTTTGAATGACCTCACGAAAGGACATCTGTGGGATCGGAGGAGAAGAAACGCAGAGCAAAAGACCCAATAGCGCCTTGAACAAAGACTGAACCTGAAGTGAGCGGACGCTGACGTAATACACGCGAATGTACAGATAAATGCCCAGCGAAGTACCTCGGGCAAAGTGTCGCAGATCCCAATGCTCTCCAGTATGCTCCGCTTCAACAGACATAAGGCCTCGTGAACTCGAATGGGAGCCTGACATCACAACTAAGCATCACTTCACTATTCCCCAGCATATGCAAATTCCTCGCCGGCCGACGATGCATATGACGAGTAGAATCTATACTTGAGTATTCGGCCCATCACCATCGCAAAGACTCTTTGGCAATGACCGGAACGGAAAGAACCTCGCAGGAACTTTACTACCCGTTGAGCGTCAAGTCTTCGTTGCAAAACTCCCCAGTTGCCTTCCTCCTTGAACGTTTCCAATAAATCTCTCCAAAACGGCATCACTTCTTCCCAATACTTCTCGAAAGCCGCAACCACTCCCTCTATCGCACAATTTGCCCCACTCCTCCCGACCTCTGAGCGAGGTGGAGAGTCCAACCCTACAACCTCCGATGGCTCCTCCTCCTTGGGAGACCTCGCACTCGGCAGACTGCTGTTATCATGGGAACCATCTGTGGAGCTAAGTAGGGCAGTCGAAAAGTCCCCTGACTGCCAGGATACTCCCTTGCCAGTACAGGACTCTGACACTGAACTTCGCCCAAGTCGCCGGTACAACTTCGAGAGGACTTCAATAACAGTAAGCGCCAATGCATGATGGTCTAGTCTACGCAAGTAATCGCGCAACATCTCCGGGCAGTTCTCCACGTACCGATGCCCGCGTAGAAAGAGCAGCCACTCGCACACCGGCCAGTAGCGGCAATCCCCCGCTAAACCCTGGCGGGCACTAAACGTTCTTCGCTGCGAACAAAGACCAAAGTCGATCAATGTAAAGTCACCAGTCTTCACATTAACCAATATATTATGAGAGCATACATCCCTATGAATAATGTACTTCGATGTGACTTCCAGAGCTCCGGCCATCTGCGCTAACAGTCGGGTGCAAACACTGATTACATCTTCTACGGTATCAACTTGCTGACCGAGGTCGACCCTCCGCAGCCAATCGTCAAGAGCAACAGAATCCGCTACGAGATTCAGGACTAACAAATTCCGATGCCGGTCGAACGCTATGAGCTCGCTCAGCCGAGCACCGGCGGCACAACCCTTCCACGCTTGCATGGCTTCAGCCTCTTTCGCTCCAGACTTGTCGGTAGCCTTGATAGCAACTCGTCTATCCCCACACCGTGCTTCCCACACCATTCCGAAAGACCCCGACCCAACTGACTTCTCTATAATGTACTCGACACCATCGATCTCTACACAATCCCCGACACCCAATTCCTCTGGTGAATCACTATTGCTCTGAAAACCATCATTATCACAATATCCAATCGAATCGTTACCCTGGTACACTCCCCGACACGCTCAGGACTATTCACGCCAAAAACCTCCTCCTAAAAGTCAGGCAAAGAGTACTTATGAGATCAAGATCTGAGCTAAGCGCATCAGAGAGCACCCCACTCACATGACTAGCAAGACCTTCGAAAGACGGTGTAGGGGGACTCAGATCGCCTAATCCCGCCATGTCGTGAACGGACCTCGCCGACCGAACCGCGTAGGAAAGAGGATGACCTACCATAGTGATAGCAAGACCCGATAACCTAATGACAAAGAGCTTGTGTGAAATAATTGCTGAGAGTATGACGGGTAGAGCTGGACGAATGCGATGAGTGCAAGATACTCCCAAATATCTGAAACCGTAAGATATCTCCACACTAGAGAGAAACGGTTAGATTCAAGAGCATAACAATCCTACCATGCTCAACACGGGATGCGATTCACCGCCCTCCCATTAGCCCGATACTTCACGAACGCAAGCCGGAAAGCTCCATATAGCAACTTGTAACACGGTAACCTATCGGTTCACCAACAGATCATAAGAAACGTAACAATCGCTTGGAACGCTTGCTAGTAGACAATTTTTCTTCTGTGCTTGAACGAAAACGAAACCTGCGGCCCATCGTGTAGGTCGCCCAGACATCGTTTTCTTACAGCACTATCTAAGTTGTATTAGAAGCCTATAGGCTCTAGCAGTGGTGTAAACGGAAAGGTCTCATTCCCATTCCGGACACAGATATCAGACAGCAAAGGGCAACGGTCACGAAAGCAACGCCAAGGGCATCAACAGCCAAGGCGTGACATACTTTTCACTAGACGACAAGAGCACGTCCGCATCACCCTGCATGGTACGGTGACACCCAGGAAGGAGGAACTAGAGGACAACTAAAGCAGTTGACCAACAAAAACGGTAAGAACGACACTCGGGAACCGAATGTAAAACGAAAGCGACCGCTTTCCGAAGGAACAACAGGCTCATCCAATAATGGGCTCATAATTCGCCAATGGAAAACGACCTCAACTAGATAGCAGGAGTCTCAAGTTCAGATGTAAACTGCGTGTCACCGAACCATTGACTGGTGATACGTTATATTAGATACGCTCAGAAAGAGTGGCTTATCCAAATACTAAAGCTCAATCATCAGATGCTTCCTTCGCTCAAAGACATTAAGACGAATATTATGGACAGAACTTGATGCTCAAGAAGAAGAGAACCATTAGACATACTTCATTCATAATACCACAACGAATGGATATACTCAGTCATCACAGCTGCTGCTGGACAAAGAGAGAAATGCAAGGACTGGTATAAACACTAAAACATGGAGTCCCAATGATCATAGTCTTATTAAAGTGGCAACTACTTGGCCTTAACGAAGGTAGTTGTATTGACAGGTAATTGATAGTAACATAATATCCGCAGTATCGGCAGCAGCGGCTTTTAAAATAGCACTGCTGTTGCTGCTGAATACCACTATGTACAGCACTGACTACCGTCCACCAGCCAATACTGGTACCGCACTACCCTCATAGCCAGAAGTAGACTGGCTCGAGCCACGGCCCTCTTCGATATCACGAACCAGGTCAACACCATCAACCGACACCGTTGAGACGGATGATGATGAAGAGTTTATTGCCTTCATATCACCTCCCACAGATGCACTTCCTGAAGTCCCCTTATTAAGCGTAGGAGGCGTGATGAGGAAAATGCCCTTAGCAGCGGCTTCAACCAGCTTCTTAGGGAGGAATATAAGTGTAATGATAAGACCCAATGCAGCCACACCAGTGCACACATACATAACACCGGCGAGACCAATAGAAGTCTGCAACGTAGGGAAAATGAACGACCCTATAATCGCACCAAGCTTTCCAGAAGCTGCAGACATACCATGGCAAGTGGTCTTTACACTGGTTGGATATATCTCCGAGGGGATGACATAAGACGTAGTATTGGGACCAAAGTTAGTCCAGAAGAAAGTAATGCCGAAAATGATCAAATTTAGATACTTGTTCGCGTTGAATTGCGTACATATAGCCATAACAACGTAGAAAATACACATCATACAGAAACCTAGAACCTGTATCTTCCAACGCCCAAGGATATCAATGAACCAACAGGCACAGATGTAACCAGGCAATGCCAGTAAGGAGACAACCAAAGCGAACCAAGCGTCTTGGATGACCGCCTGCTCGCCACTTCCATTAGGGAAGAGTTCAGCTGACACTGAATGCTTAAACTCACCGGTACCATAGAATGTAACATCCATACACAACCACGCCATCATAGTGCCGATAAGCGGCCTCAAGTATACCCGCAGTGTACTTAGGAAACCATTCAACTGAGTTGAGAAACTCGTCTTATTCTTCTTCTTGCGGGCTTGTTGCTCCTTGAAGGCAGCAGACTCCTTCATACCCAATCTCAAATACAGTGCAGTGAGACTAGGCACGACCGTGAAGCAAACGAGAACACGCCAACAGATCTCCATAGGGCAACCGGCGTAGAGTAAAATGAGAGGCAGAACGGCAGCGAATATCATACCAAGTCCTTGCATCGAAAAAACACCAGTTGTGATGCGCCCGCGAGTAGCGTTATCGGAGCGCTCCGATGCCATAGCTGCAGATAGAGGATACTCACCACCGATTCCGAAGCCCAACACGAGACGACACACAAAGAGCTGATGCGCCAAAGAGAACGTCGTAGACCGTTGAATACACGCTGAGCAAACAGCACCTAGTGCCACGAACGCACCAGTACATAAGATACCAATCCTGCGACCAACTTGGTCACCAACAACTCCGAAGAAAAGCATACCAGCAACCGCACCGATAGAAGTCGCCGAGGCCACCAGACCTTTGGTACTGGCGTCCATGCCTAGTCCAGTAGGATCTTCCTCTTGCATCTCGCTGAGAATAGCCAAGACTATGTCAATAACGAACATGTCGTAAGCATCAGCAAAGAAACCAGCACCTAGTTTACAGATAAGAGGTAAGTTTTTCGTATAAACTTGTAATGTGGTCAACTCCTCTTTGGCAGGAGGGGAATCATCCTTCGTAGGAACGGCTTCGACCACCTGGGGTTCTGTAAGAGAGGAACCATCGTCGCCGGGCATAACTGTTTTATAACACAAACAACGCTTCTATAAAGAATAGAAATATCCTACTACTAGAATGCCCCTCAACATGAAACTCCGCAACCCAACAGGCTGCATCTCGTGACCATCAACCGCAGTATTTCACCGAATGCATTCGACGCGAATCATCATTGCTCACAACAATGACAGGGACCCCAAAGTGTCAGATCTCACTCGAAACAAGATCGATCGATCCGAAGCTAACAAGCACCTCACATCCGAAGAAGCTAGGCCGACATCACACTGTGAACCAACACGACAACGCTGTCGAGGGTCGGGGCGCGCGCGAGTGACATTTCTGTGGCGCGTGACGATTTCAACACACATTTTTGCTTCTTAGTGGTTGCACCATGCGATTGACCGCCGTCAGCAGAGTGACTCGCCCATGCTTGAATTCACGTCCAAGCCTCACATCCCGTGGTAAGTTAGATAACCGATTGTGACCGGAGACTCTCTGATATGCTTTTCTCTTACAGCGGCATTTGGCTTCGTAGTGGCGCTGTGAACTTATCGCATACATCTCATCATTCGGAATTTGTCTGCTGACCTTAAAAAAGTTAGACAAAATTCCTTCTTGAACGACCCTCCGCTCGAAGGCGCTATAGGCGTAGACATACGTTGTCTCAGTTACTGTGTCAGTCACACAGCCAAGCCCTCTCGAGGTGTGGTGTAAGCACCGATCCCCTGGGTCCAGGTGGCCAACACGAGCTGCTCATGGATCGGGCCCACGTGAGTTTCAACTTCCTTCCTACTACATCTTGTCTCCCGCTTCTCCGCTCAGTCATTTCGATCGTTCGCAAATACAGAAAATGGATGCGTCATGGTCGATAAGTGAATGATGATGGCGTAACCATACACATGCAAGAGCTTAGTTTCGGTGACCTTCCAGTGTCTTGATTTGCTAATTCTATTGGGATGGTCGTTGGCTTCTCGCTGAGGAGTTCTCCAAATGTTTGAGTATCGAGGCATGCCGTGAACGTTAGTAACCTATCGCTCAATACACATTCGAGATCACAACACTTCCAACTCACTTGCTCATCTGAGTTCTCTCTCCGAGTCATCTGATACGAGAAGTCACCAGGAGTCAACTAGTGCACAGCTGCCAGAGGCTTGCCTCTAACAGCAGTATACTGACCTCAACATGTTCAACGTCTCAATAGCATCCATTAATCGTTGTGTTTGCGGCTTCTGTATATCACTGCTTCCGTTTCCAGCCTGCCCTAGATGTCAGGCCCCCGACGACGACGAAAAACAAAGTCTTTCTCCCCGTTCCGAAATGAACGGACCTGTTACAAAGCGTTGACTGATGGTTACAGCGATTTCGAGAACTCCCTTGCCAACAAGGTATGTGCTCAGAGCCGCTGCCTTCCTTGTCCGTCTCTCGGCATGTTCCGAAGTGATGCATCCAGGTGTTATCGCTAACCTTACTAGCAGCATCCGAACGTGACAGAGGGAATAAGCCAATGCTTTCGGAGACTCCTGAGGGAACCCACGTCATCAAGTTCCCCGTTTTCAACGCCATCGATCCCCAGTATGGGAGTGTTGAGGTACAGTGCAGCAACGGATGAGTCTCGTCGTCGTTGTGAATCGCATGCTCAACATTTTTACGCAATTCTTCTCCGCTCAGGCCCCGCTGGAAATGTCTCTAGACGTCGCCGACGTATCAGCATTGGTGAGCCTCCTCAATGAGCCTTCAAGTGGTTTGACGAGCAAGTGTGAAGTGAACAGAGAGGTTCGGCTCTGGCATCACTTGCGGCGGATGCAGCGTAGCGCAGTGGAAGGTTCGTAGCTTTCACCTCTGAAAAACAAAGGCTTCTTCCCAGGCATTTGCATACGTTTCTATCGAGCCATGCGTTCACTCGCGGCTCAATTGGCATCACACATGGGGCTTTCTCTATACCAGTAAGACAACAGCTAGGGATCTCGATTACTATCATGCTCAGGAGCATCGAGGTCAGCGAGGCCGAAGATCAGGAGGGCCTTGTCAAGCCGCCAATATCTGACATTTCGGAGGTGAAGCTTCGTGCTCGTGACTTCGTAGCCGTTGAACCGAACACTCACGATTACTCTACTACCGAGTCCGAAAGTGCTCACCGAGGGCCAGTTGTTTCCGAGGCCGAGTGCCAACGTATATTCAATAGATTGTATTCCGATGCAATAGAGCATCGAGAACGGAAAACTGCCAAAGCCGAGCAGAAACGACAGGAAGAACGACAACGGGAGGTCGCGGAATGCTCCTTCTCCCCGGTTATTATCGCCGGCGACTCGAACTTCAGTCCGCATCGGGCTCGTAGGGCGAGCTTGAGGCTCTACCAAGATGCAGACAACCGGCGACAGAGGCGGAGACGTATTGAGGAGGAAACCTTCTGTCGCAACCTTTATTCGGCTGCGATAACTCCATCGAAGTCCGTTAGCGCTATTTCTGATCGACTCTATCGAGAAGCTGCGATAAGGCAGCAAAAGCGCGCCGAACTGGCCGCTAAGTCGCTATCGAGCTTCAGCCCAGACTGCTCCAAGAGCAGACGGTCTTTCGATACACTCCTGAACATAACATTTCTGAAAGAAACCGAGACTATCGAATGTAGCGATCAAGAAAGCGGATGGACCGGGTACGCAGGGAAATTCACAGCTACCAGTGACAGCTATCACTCGTACTCATTCAGGTCGCAAGCCGTTTCAGAAGCGGACGATGAGGAGGAGCCCTCTGGGTGAGTACTGCTACTGTGAAGTCATAATGCATTCCATTGAGACTAGAAACTACAGCTTCTACTTACATGTTCAGATCGGAGGTTTGGGTTGACGACCCGAGCCTCGGTGAGGAGCGGGAACTCGTCGACATGACCGATGCTACTCTCGAGGCTTATAGATTGTTGGGAAAGTTGCAGCGATCCGGGTCGGAGAACGACACGGATTTCTTAGAAGTTGTCGCCTTGTGACCATTGTCCAACGCCATGATACTCCGTTGTTCGTCTGATCTACCCCGACTGCGTTCAGTTAACAAACTTGGTTGTGGCTCCGTTCGGATGTTATCCGAGGCGCCACACGACTCTTTCAAGTAACAACTGAATCGTGCCGAATTACTCGATCTGAAGATAATGGCCTCGACCTCATCATGTCGGCTAGATAGTTCATCGTTTACCCGATCAACTTCTCGGCCACATAGACCGAGATTACAACAAACTCAATAAATCACAGATTCATTCACAAGAAACTCGGGTTTATCCCCATGCAATGACTAGATAACATACTTTGAGAGATCGGACTTAGTCATCAACGCCGCCACTGTTGCCTTCACCTATTCAGACACGCGATATGAAAAGCTCAACTGTAACGATATGCAAGGCTGGAACGATATCTAACTGTGATCTACCAAATCCGTCCGAGCAACCTCACCTTATCCTTGTCGATTCGGACCTCTGTAGGACCTCCTGATCCCGCATCGAACCTGGAAAGATAACTGCTGTTCCTCCACTGAGCATCCTTTAGGCGATGGCATCAAATTCTATTCGTAACGGATTAGCTGGTACAGTACGCGCAATCTAAGGACTTGATTTCGTGTGGCAGCCTCAACTTCCTAACTATTGCTCATATCATCCTGAAATTTCGTGTAGGAACTCTCTCAACATGATTATATTGGTCAAATGTGCCACGGGTTCATTTGCGGGAAATTCATTCTGTAGCAGGCGTGATTTTGCGTTACTTCATTTGTTCGGATCGAACGCTCGCGACCAGCCTCACTTTATCTCCTCCAGCAGTGTACTCATGACACTCTGCAGTCGACGCGCGCCCGTGTTGGCTGAACTGCGATTCAACTCGAAGGCACTCCTAGAGAAAAGAACTCAAAGGAACGCTGGCCCTGACTGAGTTCATTTGTTAGCCCGCCCCAAGCAGACCCAACCAACAAAATGTGACGTTAGTCGATGTTCGTCCACACAGTCGCTTGATGCCTCTCAGCGACGAACCGAGCGCTTTCACGGGGAAGGACAGCAACGACACTCAGCATTTGGATATGTAAATAAAGTCGAAGATGAAAACTCACTTGGCGATCTCCTGCAACGCTTCCACATCGAATTGAATGTCGACTCCTTCAACCTTCAGAAGAGCCTGTTGTTGCATTGGCAGCGCGTACCTTGAGGATGTCCACTTTCAGTAGACGACACGCAGGAAACGTAGTTGTTTCGACAGCGCTGAGTTCGGATTCACATACAGTACACGAATCGAGCATCGCAGATTTCGGTACAATGTGTTAAGTTACCGGACGCCTGTCAGTATACGGTAGAAGTCTTCGGTTGTGAGCGGCTTCAGGACGCTTCTTATCGGCAATCGCCCTTGTAACTCGGGCATGATCTGCGCAGGTTTTGAAGTCGTGAATGCTCCCGCACAGATGAACCTGTATGGAAAATGAACCAGTGATAATTATTCAGCGAATGCAACAACGAGCCGTGTTTCTCACGGGGCCTTCCAACTCACAGTATGTGCTCAGTCGATATTCGTCCGAGTCGTGGAGTGGTGACAACCGTTCCCTCTATCAGCGACAATAACTCCTTTTGTACTCCTCTGCGTTTCGAGCCAAAACCACTGGCGGTCTGAGCTATGACAGATAGTTCCTTGAGAACGTGAGCGTGCTTGCTCACGGCGGTTCGGAAAACCAATGCCAGATCGTCTAAGGACCGGAAGACGATATTCTCACCTCCCGCTCCTCACTAATGAGCTTGTCGAATTCGTCTATGAAGACCATCCCGCGCTCCTCGCACGTGACTCGTGCTCGTTCCCTTATCTCGGGTTCTCTGTCTATTATCAGGATGCTCGCATAGTGCTCAGTGACGAGGGACTATCACAAACCCAGGCTGGTAAGGTGCAATTGATCGCGCAGGGCTACCATGGCATCGCGAACAGCGAGCTTGCTCCATCGCAGGGCTTCCTCAGCGTTGTGCAAACGATTCGTTCCTGGTTTGTACAGCTGCCGCCCATCAGCCACGTCACGTCCCGAAACGGGTGATGGCGACGCTTGATCTACAACAGAGTAGATCTTGAGGAAAATGGTCATGATGGCAGTCGCTCAGAGCGGCCATCGCAGCCAAATATCGCCGAATGCACTGTCGCTCGCGAGAAGCGCCAAATATCATGACTGTCACTGACCTTTGCGGCCTCTGCTGCCTTCTCCTCCATCGAAAATTCCCCCCGGCCTGCTCGGATCGATCGGTGCCGGGTGTGTGAGATGACTCTCGATTTCTATCTCAGTGTCCATAGTCCGAGGATCCTCCTTCTCAATCAGATCCTGGAGTTACTTCATACCGAGAGCCCCGCTCCCCAGTTCACCTTCGCCGCCGTCACTGAGTCTTCCCCGGTTCCCTCGGGAGTACACAAATAGGATCTTGCTACCGCTTCAATAGCGAGCTGTCTGGCTTCGACCTACGACAAGCCACTTATAGTCTTCTATGATTAATACGGAACATTAGTTGTTATATTTCGAGTAGGGGCTACTGCACAGGGCATTTCTGTCAGTGTACAACTGTGTCGAGACTGTGAGATTTGAAGGTACACATATTGCTTCAGATATAATGTAGAGGTGCCCAAAGAACTCTTCCAGAGTTACTCCTGCACGATTTTCGACAAAACGAAGCATACGCGACGACAGGAATTACAGGATTTTATATATGTATAGAAGGGCGTGTGGTGTAGTGGTATCACGTCTGCTTTGCATGCAGAAGGCCCCGAGTTCAAACCTCGGCACGTCCATATAAAAACATTACATAAAGAGACTTACACTTGCACAAGAATATCTTGTCAGATGCAAATTCGCTTGATCATGAATCAAAACAGTTTTCTCAGCCCGCCTAGAGTGCGGTGTACCATATGCTCACCTGGACCTCCGACATGACCCGTTTCCGTTCCATGTCATACGAGGAGTCCGCTAGTTCGTGTATCATCGTTTGAGTATCTTCCCCAATGAAGCCAACTTCAGTGTATCTCGACGATCGAACTAGATTATACAACCCTTCGATAAGAAGTGAGAATTTGCTAAGAAGCCAGACTATCTGATTTTCTAGTAAACTCATTTACCCTCTGTGCCCGAGAACTCCTACTTGGTAGCCACAACTTTCACAAGAGGCGCGCCGATGACGTCAGCTAGTCGCCTTGCGATTTCCGTCTTGCCGCTTCCTGATGGGCCTTCCAGAAGAATGCTGAGAACAACGAGGGGGTCCAACACACAATGGACCATGAGTTGCGATTGAAGACCAGGGATGGAAACGATTGGACAATGCTTGCCGAATACTTGGTTGGTAGCAACTCTTTTCTCAGGCCTGCGTCGGGGATCTGCTGGCGTCTCCACCGATCTCTTACCGCAATCGCAACAACGCGTTTCGCGTCATTTTGTCCGATGATGAACTGACACAATCACATGGCGATATACTATTGACTAGTGCGAAATGAATGTTGGTCCTATGAAATGCATCGAAGTACTTTCTGTAGAAGAGGATTGTCGGTTACTCCCGAGCGAGACTGGGTCATCAACTGCACCTCACCTCGTCCAAATGCTTTACAAGATCCTTAGGAGCGGGACATGCATAGCCATCTTTGGAGCTCCACATCCTTCCCGCTGCACCCGATGACGGAGCTACCTGAAAGATTGCAATGAGTGCCCCTCGTAGACTAACAGGGCCTCAAGGCGTAGCTTCGTGTTGGGGTTTAGTATACTCGTGCCACGAATTCACGACTCGAGAAGGAACGAGGCCAGCTAGACGAAAGGAGTCCACTTGCAGGTCCTGTGTACCTTTGCGATCGTGCCGAACAGACGATGCCGAGTCGAAGCTATCATACTCGACGAGAAATGAGAGGAATCCAAAGCTCCTGTAAACTCGACGACCGAGAATGTGTGGAATATCCATGCGTAGTTTTGTCCGTGTGAAACGGTTTTCGCAGATTCTGAAGTAAATGAATCATCAAATTAAGTTTTAATTGCGAAAGTATTGTACAATTCAACATGAATCACAATCATCACAAGAACGCTCCTGATGATCGGCCTATAGGTGAAGCGTGAGTAATCAGCTGGCGTATATGCACCAGAGGACTCATCGACACCAGAAATCCATGGGCGTGTGGTGTAGTGGTATCACGTCTGCTTTGCATGCAGAAGGCCCCGGGTTCAAACCCCGGCACGTCCAATTCTATGTGGACCATATTCGTCAGTACGCTTTAACCTTTCCCTCGTGTCCTTCCTGCACCTCACTCGGAGAGAGGGAAATGGGAGAGGAGTGGCCAGAAGATGCGGTCGCCCCTCTCGTGCTGACATCCCCACGGCATTGGATGGGAATTACAATTTCCAACAACTATTGCTACTGAAAACAAATGGTTCGAACAACGTATCCTCAACTGCATTTACTCTATAACCAAACACATTACTGGATAGAAACAGTGTACTGCTGCACGATATTCATAAGTGACAAAGGGCAATAGGCACCGACTCTCGCTCCTTATCCATGTGGTGACGCACCTCCTCGGTACGACACAGGAGAGTTAATCGCTGCCTCTGAATCTAAGGCAAAGAATACAGAGCTGGTCTAAAGGCAGTATACATGCCAATGACGCAAACCCACCGGCGTTACCCTCACAGCGTCTCCCTAAGGCCTCGACCATTCGTGTCCGCCTCTCGTTATCGTTCGCTAGGAGCTCTCGATACTGCAGACCGACACAACGATGCCAACCCCGACGAGAAAGAGCACTCTCATCTCACCATCTTAGCATCTTTCGAAGCTGTCTGTGCCTGGGCTTGTGCAAGTTGCTTGCTTAAATCATCAATCTACAGTGGCAACATTGAGAGCTCTCGCGCCGTCCTCGCCGCTACTCACTTTCCCTCGGAGGCTCTTCGCGACTCGGTCAACGAGAGCCATGGTGGCATCGCAGTCGCCCGCCTCATTCATTTTTATGCCTTGGGCCTAACAAGAAAAACCACGAACCGAGTTACCTCCGACCAAGCATCCCGCGAAGAGCAAATAGCCACTGAAAGGCCTGCTCAAGATCTCAGACCAATACAACGGAGTCGATTCACCACGACCAGTGTGGCACGTTCAAGCACGAGGAATGCGCACCCACTTGTATCGAGTTCTTCAATTTATCGTTCTCTGCATGGACCCTGTCAACCTCTTTCCGCAACTCGGTGAGTTCCTGAACAGGAGCAGATGCGGAAACATCAACGGTCAGCCCTCGATATGTCCACATACCTGCTCATGGGCACTGATGATGGACTGATAACCCGCAACGATCTTCTTCATCTGTGCATTGGACATGCCCCCCTCAGCAGCTGGCTCCTCGCCCTCCTCGTCAGCCCGAATACTAGGGACGCCATTCCCGCTATCGGTCGACACTGAACGCGTACACATCTCAATCCATCGGTTGACCAGTGAGGAGAGCGAGATACATCACACACTGCCTCATCACATATCACATTCGTAGAACAGAGCAGCCCTCAAGCCTTCGGACTAAGGATCTCTTCGATACCCTCATGCGTTCGGGTCGAGAATACTCATCCGATATTTCGGCAACTAACACTGGATGGAAACTCACAACTGATTTTCAATACAGAAGTATGAACACCCGTAAACCAGTAATACACACCAAATCATTCCGATTCACATTTTCCTGCCATAGTTCAACCCGGATAGACCCCCTCCTGGAAATTATCAGAATCATCCGATGAAAAAACTCACCTTCCACGCTCTTCTCACTCATGTTGCCGCTCGATTCCGCCTTCGATAAGAGCCCTTGTAAGAAGCACTTCTTCGCCGCATCAAGAACCCGCTGGAGATCACTCCAAATGCTCGGTGCATCTGACCCCCATCACGATCAACACAGTCAGCGTACTACTAGTACGGTACTAGCATTGTAGCACATATGGAGTTTCACCCATGATGTGAAAAACACGAGTGAAAAACACATTTCACATTTCACTTCGCGTAAAACGGGTGAAACTCCATTGATTCGATATGTGCATATATTATTGAACCCACCTCTATCGAACAGCTCTCCATCTCCTCTATGGTACTTCAACTGTAGAAGGCCGCTCAGATTGCCCACGAACGTCTTCACCGTGACCTACTCAAGTGAGGATACTCCCAGAACCAGCATAACCCTACGTCTACCTTCGTTTCCACAGCTTCCTGGACGACGGCGCTCTTGCCGCTCACTATGACAGCGCCGAGAACAGCACATGAGAGGCCGGACTAAGGCAGAGATAGACACGTACAGTACCACTCATCTCGAGAGGGGGAACAGGTGTGCAAGCGTAATTTTTTTCAAAAACGAGAGTTTCAAGATAATTTTTTCTTCCAAGTAGTCCTGATATATATACCCACAATGTAGGATAGGACAGCAATTTTTCAACCCAAAATAGACTTGCACACATATTCATCCTCTCTAGACGACTGGTACTGTACAGCACGAGGAATATCTGTACCATACATCACTCCAAATCGAATCACATACATTTAAAAGGAGATTAACCCATCGACTTCAACCTACATATCCAGACCCCATGAAGTGACCATTCTATATGGTAACCGCAGTGAAGAGAATTCATTCATGCGTCAGATAAAACCGAATTTTTCGTGCGAAGATCTCCCGAAGAGAAATGAAGACAGTCCTCACAACACAGTTCCTCCAGCCTTACAATGTAGACATCCTTCTTTCCTTGGTTGGGTATACGCGATGCAAGCCTCGTCAGAGTCGGTATCAGTATTGGGGAATTCCCAACCTCACCGCACACGTATTCATGCAGTTCCCCTCCATACGACGATCCCGCCGCCCATAGGAAGATCAGCCGCAACGCCTGAGCAAAACTAATACGCGAGAGTACTGTCTTGCCCAGTCGAAGCTACTTGAGGAAGCAGGAAGGCATATTGATCGTTCTCTCCCTCCTCTTCCTGAACACTACCAACATCCGCGACTGTCTTCACCAGAGATGATATACCTATCCAAAGCACGGTATCATCCAGGAACCTATAATAACCCCGGAAAAAAATTTTTCCAAATTTTTCACATGGTCACATTTTTCGATCAGTTCCCCGTGTAAGTATAACATCAACGACATTTTCCCCACTGCTATCGAACTCCCGGGAACAATATTTCCCCTCGAATCTCAAAGCCTCCATCTATATAGTCTCACCCTCGAAATATATCTCTGCCACCTCAGCCTGTCTTTGCTTCGCTGCCAACAACGCCCTCAGCGTAATATCGGCTCGCTGCGGCGACATTTTCCAACCCTGGAGGGCCGAATCAACAACCTCTGGCGCTGTGCACAAGTACTTCGCCAGCCTGCACAGGACGGAATGAGCCGACCCAGACCGCCCCCTCCCTACCCCACAGGAGCCCCACACAGTTCATCCATCATATCACTGCGGATCGAATTGACAATCTCCTCAGATGATGAAGAAGTCAGCATAGCATTGACAGCATATCCTATCATCTCAGGCCCACAGTCCTCAGCAATGCCGAGATGCTTCGACAACCGCGACAGCCACTGGACAACTTCAGGCGAATCAGCTACCACGTTGGACGCGACCGTCTCCGAAAGAGTCTGAGAGCAGCAGTGTTGGAAAAACATAGGTTTTCAGCATTCCTCAGCCGAGCTTAGGAGTTCGGGTATGTACAAGTATACAGAAACCGACAGAATTCCACCAAATTTCCCCAGAATTTTCATATTGTCGCATAAGTGCATATTTTCCCACACTGGATACATCCATTCGCGATTACCTTCAACGCCGCCCTCCTCAATTCTGCACTGCCTGATGTACTCCGTACAACTTCAGATTCAAAACAGGTCACACATGACACCATCGATGCCAACACTCCTGAGACAAATTTCCATCACAAACATTACGTCTTTTATGTCAGCCAAAGATACTAACAAACGTATTCGTTATTAATATTAATATCGTATATACAGTACGCGCAATCTAGTCGTGCGAAAACGTGTCGCCAGCTTAGCTCGTTATACAGGCCTCAAATTCGCCTGAAATTTTCAGCAGCATGTATCCTAGTATAGTTCTATCGCTCAAATACTACACGGGTCCGATTTTCGAAAAAAATTTACTTTGCCAATTTTTACCCAAAATGCGCCAGATTTGCGACTTATCTTCCTGACCCAAGGAGTATTATTATCATCTTAGTATGTATCATCGATCGAAATGGAGAAACTCTATCGCCAAGCCCACCTCCCATTTCTTCGCTAACTTCAGAGCTCATCGACTCTACCACCATCCTACATAGATCTACCAGAGGCTCCAACAGCCCCGTTTCTATTATGTACCTACATTGTGACAGCTTCGGAAGGGCCATGTCCCCCCATAACATTGCATAGCCAATGTGATATAAGACCTATCATTTTCTACATAAATGTCTATCAAATCCGTTTCATTCACTGAACACTTCAGAAAATGTTCAGCGAGGTTTATAATAAAGCTGTGGAAGAGTTTGATGTCTCACGAGTATATTTTATTCTTAGCCTCAATTGACCCACCAACACCGTTTCTGTACTAAGGCGAGTTAAGGAGCACGAGGGGGAGTAGGACCCCACTACTGAATGCGATTGCACTTACTTCCTACACCCTTCATTCACTGCTAGCTGGTAAAGGCAGGCCGAAGACGCCGCTACGACCAAGGGCTGCGACAGGTTACTTCTGCCCTGAGAGAAAAAGAACCACACTTCGTGCAAATCATGCAAAACCGGCCGCAGGACTCCTACTAGTGTGATAAGGCTTTCAACTCCTCCTTGAAAACAAACTATTTTCTGCAAGTCGCCACCATCGCCCTTCTGCTGCCCACTGCTGCTACTCGTAGACACACCCAAAGGAGGGACCAGCATGTGATACAAAAACTCCAATTCTACCGGTGCCGGCTCGAGCTCGGAGACTTCCAGCTGGTCCTCAGTAGACAACGTAGCTATCGCGCCTAGTAAGGAGCCTATCGCACAAGGCGAGTGCACTAGCGCCTAGACAGTGGTATGATGACACTCTTCCAAGTGACCAGACTCACCCCTGAAAGAGCCTCCCGAGGAGCGCCCAAGCCCAGCATGTCTGACTGTCGTACGATAGAGTTGCAAATTCTACACGCTGCATTTATACAAACCTACTGGGAGAACCCATGCATGCCACCATTTTTTCAACGCTGAACACCTCCAAAGATCTTATAAAAGTCGTCCCGTTCGCCGAACGACTCATCACAAGAGAGACAGTAGAGGACCTGAAGCATGCCGTGGGCAGTACCATCTCGTCCAGCTCTCCAGCTACCAGTCAACTTCATCACCGCCTCCAGCCTCCAGATGATTCCACAGCCTCTGAACCTGAGTCCACATGAACCATATAGGGACTACTTCTACTACCACTGCCAGGGCGTTCTCTGTGATCTCTTCAATGTAGGCCTGGAAAGCATCATCGGGTTCAATAGGCGCATCCTCCTCGCCAGTCAACACTCGAGTGAGCAGACTTATTACGATACCTACCACGTGCAGTCTATGACCTTCGGAAGCTCCACTCACTACCCATATTGGAAAGTCCTAAATCGTTGATCCCACTGTCTTGATTCACCAGTAAGCTCTCCAGAGATGTCTCCGCACACTCCCTAAGCCTGGCCATGCACTCGCTCAACTGAGAAGACTCGTCCCATACAAACCACCGACTCCAAGTACTGGAGGAAACCATGACGTTACATGAGAGTCGCGCCGCAGTTCCTTAGGTGATGCGGAGTTTCTCTCTTTGCATTCTTTCAATGCCTCCACAACATCATATGTGCTCACCTACACAGCAAGCAACGAGTTGTGCATACCGTGACAAGACACCCTCACGTCGCGGTCTATGCTGTCGGCCAGAGCTGAGAAGAAGTCCGCACCTTCCTTTGCGGCACTGGTGGCCTTCGAAACTAAAAAAACGACAAGCCTCGCGATCGGTCATAACTAGACGTAAGGAATGAGTTAAATTAAACTCCTAAACTTTCAAATAAACCGGTATGATATTAATTTTCTTGTAAATTGTGGTACTGTGAAAGCCATGGGTAAAATATTAACCAAATGGGTAAAAAGTAAAATTTGTCGGTAAGAAATAAATTTGACCTGAAAATGCTGTAGACGCACCCAAAGAAGTCCTTTCTCCTCCCACTTGAATATTCTACCTGCCGTCGTATCCCACTTAGCCTGGACGGAGTCATCACCATCGACAGCATCAGACGCAGGCGTTGGGTCGCCCTCCAAGGCACTTGTGATGGAGGAGGCTAGGTTGAAGAGGAAAGACATTCCATAGTATAATCTACTATAAGATGTGCATATACACTTTCAGATGCCGTCAGTTTAACCCTCTTTCGATTTAATACGATGCTGATTTGGTGAACTCCTTAACCAAGTCGTACTTCGTGAATGGGAACTCCTGATATATATCGCTAGTCTATGAGCACAGTATGCATTTAATAGCGCCTTGGAGCGAACGACACCCTAGTAGATGTGCTTCACTCGTCCTCCGTAATACCCCGGATGACTTCAACACAACAACTTTAGCATCAAGAATCACCAGTGTTGGAATATATGTTCACTCACCTCAGCTGAGTTCAGAAATTTCTAGAGTTACATAATACAAGTTTACACAAGACTTGGTGTAAGAAACCAACACTATTCCGAATTTCCACATGGTCACCAACACATGTGGTTCACCGTGTGCATATTCTCCCACACTGTGAATTGATATCTCAACAAGACACAGTGAGATCCTCTCACTAACTCAGATATCAGCATAGAAAGCGAACTGATCGTTGCAGCACGCATGATTTGTCTGTGAGCTGCGGAAAAGGTGACTGCAGACACCGGGCCTCTCTCACAATGATACTCAACACAAGCCGCCGTGAGCATTCCCAAACTTAAGGCGCCTTACAGTGCTCGCTAAAGTACACCTTTACAACCTTTATTTCACCATTAGAAACTTCAATTTCACCAGGCGAGCGAGTTAGTGCCCCAAAATACCCCCTATTGAAACTCCAATTTCCTTGACACGTCGATTTAGCAACTTCAATTTCGTCAACACGTCGACTTAGGAACTTCAATTTCGTTGACACGTCGATTTAGCAACTTCAATTTCGTTGACACGTCGATTTAGCAACTTCAATTTCGTTGACACGTCGATTTAGCAACTTCAATTTCGTTGACACGTCGATTTAGCAACTTCAATTTCGTTGACACGTCGATTTAGCAACTTCAATTTCGTTGACACGTCGATTTAGCTACTTCGCTTTCGACATAATAATAACTCCTTTTTCGCACAGAGGAACATCAATTTTGGTAGAAGTCTGCGATCGTAATCCTAGTATGTCCACAGTTGATGTGTCCAACCAAGTTGTACAACCAAGGTTGACTGCCGAATGATGACTCTTATCCACGCTTTTCAAAAAACCCTCGCGACTGACAAGTCTGAAACCCGATGGAATTGCAAGATTATTTGAGCTGCTGCTGTCGTCACGTCATTGAACGCATGTCACATGCAGCATGTGTATATTACTTCCCCTGGCGGACTTGCTTGATTCACCAATCATCACTTGGATCAGCCGTTTTTCGAAACACAGCTCGTTTTTGCGTGAGTCTCTGTTGCACGCATACACACGTACAGTGAGCGCAAGGATCGTATAAGCAGTTTGACTTCAAAGCCTCCATCCGTCTTTTCTATGACGTTCCAGAACGAACCGATCTTCCTCCATCAATTGCGGGAAGAAGAGAACTCTCGAAAGAAAAGACGGCTGATGCCGACTAATATGGCAGTGATAGGACCCGGCCTTTTACAGGACGCTGAGTGGTCCCGAGTCGACACAAGCCGACTGAAGCACGCGGATGAACTCAAGGAGGTAAGCGTCCGACTATCTTGGAGGCTCCTCGATATAGCGCGCATGACAGTTTCACGATAATCATTATAATCATGATCCGTAATCATCATAGTTCAGATCCCCCTCTCGCTCCACGGCTGTCATCGTTCCGGTTGCAGGTTCTTACTGCCAACAGACTGGTGTCATTAACGACCATTGGCAGTGGAGAAGTACTCGTCCATGGGTTGACCGAAGCGACAACGGTGAAGACCAGGGCTGCTAGACGACAGGGTCGTGATGGTGACGAAGTCTTGCGAACCTTCCTCATTTCCCTCCGAGTGAACCAAACGCCACCTGCCAGCCTTGTAGAAGGAGTCACACCTTCTTACGTCATATACAAGTGGAAAGCCCTCGTCCCTACAGAGGAGTCGCCAGGACCGCCCAGTTTCGCGTATCATCCGACCGTCGTTCGCGTCCCTGACTCCTCTGAGGCCCTTTTTATAGGAGCTGTCAAAGCCCCGCAACACAAAGAGGAATATGCTTTGGAGGTTTGGCTTGACACTGTTCACGACAAGCGAGAACATAGCTGGAGCCTCATCAAGATTACTGGGGAATCTCCTTCCCCTAGGTCTCATCACGCCGCTGTTGCTCTCGCCTCGCACAAGGACGGAGCGATGGAACGTGTGGCCATGTTTGGGGGCACTTCCCCAAAGTCTCTGCTGGTTGAAGATCTTCTGTGGATGTTGAAGCTGAAGCGCCACAAGACAGGTTTGACAGGAGAGTGGCATCGAGTCCAACTCGAAAGCGACGATGGAGTCCTGCCCAAGCCCGCGTCTCGTATAGCGGCATGTTCAGACGGCAATGGGTGCGTTTACGTACACGGCGGACTAGGTCTTCACAACATGCCTCTGAACGCTCTATGGCGGATTGACTTCTCCAGCTCATACAAACGAGCCAAGTGTCATCGAGTTGATGTCGACTCAGTCGGTCGCTCACTCCCTCGAGCGAGTCATGGTCTGTATTACGTGAAGCGGCAGTCCCTCTTGGATGCTGAGACGTCCAGCGACTGTCTCCTGGTTTTGGGTGGTACCGAGCCGCAGTGCGTTGAGTGGTACTCCATGCAAGGCTCTCGATGGTATCGGAGTGCGAGCTCTCCCGACATCATCCCCCCTAGAGGTCCCTTAGTACCCGTGGATTGCTCCACGAGGATCCAAATGAGTGATGCTAGACTCACCATTTTGCATCATTCATCGTCCCTCCCTCACCTGATGATGTTACGGACCCGGTCGCCCCTGACCAAATCTGATATCGAGAGTAGTCTCGATCGCCTTGAGCGCTTCAGAGGCATCGCGCATTTGCTACACTGTTACGACGCTACTCAACCGCCCAAGGCCTTTCCTGGCCGAGAGTCGGGGATCGCCGTCTCGCCCGAGTCGGCTGCTCACCAGCTGTGCTCACTTGGTGACCGCATGGGGGGAAGGAGGTTCCTATTTAGCGCCTCAAGCGGCGATCTCGTCGTGCTTTCTCTCGACGGCAGCATCAGCACTCTCGAGGAGGTGACGGCTTTGAGTCCACTAGTTAACGAACTGGCCCGATCGGTTACTTCTAGCGGCCTTATCGTAGCAGTTGTATTGACCGAAAAGGAGTTGATGTTTGGTGTCACATCTGAACGCCTTGGGGAAGAAATCGGTGAGCCAGTTTGGGCGACAGCCTCTACCAAGGGTGACCAAGAAGACCTCGCGGCTGTTCTAGGGCTCATTCGTCAGCAGGCTCCTCGCGCCCTCGATATCCCAGCCTTCAGAGCTCTAGTATCGGCTCACATGGCCGGTTTGAATAGGCTTGCCTCGGTCGTTGTGATCGCAGATGCTCATCCTTGGCTGGTCGCCGCTGTCAACGACCCAGCGTCGCATAGTGAGTTGGTCATGCGAGAGCTGAGCCAGAAATTCGAGGTAGATGCGGCGCTTTGGAGGGATGTTAGTCGTAGCTCCGCTGTTCAGGTGAAAGACCCATTCCCATTGCCATCATCATAACGCTTTGCTAAGGTGACGAGATCTTGTGAACTCGACGACACCTCGTGCTCCAAGTTTGAGTGCTAATCCGCTTCCGATATAGATCATTTTTTTATACCGTCAGCGTGTGGTTCAGTGTAATTCTACGGGACATGGACAAGCCCGGACATGTGTGAGCAGCAGCAACAACCGTGACTCTTTGGGAGGAGCGTTGGAATGAGTGCTCCCTCGCTTTAACTCGACTATGACTACCTATTCGTTGTCCCTGTGCGTAATTGGCGTAGCGCATAATGTGTTGAAGAATCAGCAAAAATCGAGACACGAAAGGGGCACCATGGGGGGTATGAAGTCATACCGATCTTGTGATGCAAAGCCCCCTTCTTCGGCTCGAGTCCTTCCACGGTACAGAGTGTGACAAGACATTCGCTAGGGTATACCCTCATAGCGTACTGTGTAGCCATTTATGACGTAGCCGTAGGCTAGCGTCGTTCATGACATAGTACACCACATAACTTGCAAGTAATAGACTTAGTTCACCGAGCGGTGGGAATAGCCTCACGACTGTTCTCGATCTTGTTTGAAGGCTTCTGAGAACACTTCGTGAGGTCGTTCTTCCCAACGTTTCTCTGAGCAAAATTCGGGTAATCTTATCTATAGAAACGCTCCCTTCAGTCAGCCTGTAGAAAACCTCGCAATGTGAACGCTCACGTGTGTGTCCGAGGCGCCGACTGTGTTGAATCGTGTTTTGCGAGGAATGGTCATGGTGAAGCCCGACGGTTAACTGATTATCAATCAACTCATATCATATCATACGAAGTGTTGCTCCAGTTGATCAATCTATATATGGCAATCACAGAAGCTGATCCGAGCCTCACTACGGGTCTCTTCCGCAAGCAAGTAGGTCATGTTCGTCTATTTGAAAATCTCCGATAGTTCCTGTTGTTATGGTAAGCTGAGTTCTGTTCATCAGGTACTGGCTTTGACAAAAAAGAACTTCCTTCTCTCTCGAAGGTCCAAGATAACGGTCTGTTGTGAAGTTCTGTTACCACTTTTCGTCGCAGTGGTTTGCTTTGTTGTTGCCCCGCTGGTCAATCCGGACTCCCGTGACTTGCAGATTATCGTAAGCTCGGGTGAGCTACATTCACATTGTCACTGTGAGAAAATATACACATGGTTTACTACATGTGTTGGATAGCGGAAATTCATTAGTGTTTTATGTACACTTCTACCCGGACTCGTATGTAGACTTTCATAGTTAGTGAGGAAACCGCTGAACCCAGTTGAAGAAAGCGGACATATATTCCACTACTGCTCATTGTTATCATATTTTCGTTCTTAGCCGGAAGCCCCGTATCCCTATACGACGTACGATGGTCGCAGGGACGGGGCGCTGTCCTATGTGGCCGGCGTGAGGAAGACTTATAAAGATTTCCCACAGTTAGCATCCGTGACGCCCTTCCCGGACTTTTTCAACAGATCGAACTCTGTGACGTTGCTCCTGACTTGCGCGTGCGGGCATCTGGCCATCGGACCTGCTTGGTCACGGGAGGCCGAAGACTTCGCCGCCTATCTCAAAGGCGAATTTGAAAGTATATTCAAAGGGCGCAGTTTGCCGCAGTGCAGAGGCTTCCCAACGATAACCATTTCGACATCTATTGCCGACCCGAGGGAGTATGTACGACGACCAGAATATGGTTCGATGGGCGTCCCGCAGCTCTGTGGGTACATGGACGTGTTCGAGCCGTATGAGTTAGTGATTATGGCTAATGCCACTATTGGTGATGATGACCCCTTCAACGCTATCAGCATCGACTACAGTAAAAAGAACAAATTCTGGTATGCGGAGAATGGAAACATAAAACACGGTGATCCGAGTGAAAACGGCCTGGTATACTATGAAGCTTTGAATTTCCCGCCGTTACTTGGCGTTTGGATGGATTATCACCGAGGGGAGCATAGCCTATCACTGGCATCTACCCTATGCCTTACGACAGCTACA